>NW_026729194.1:0-150377 GCF_030272615.1 Cryptomeria japonica
GTTTTATTGATCCAACTATATGAGAATTATGCAAATATAGTACTGGAATTGAAATGAACCCACCCTTAGACGTAATATCTTTTTAGGAGCATACTATTGATGAGATCAGGCAGTGAATCTCCCTCCATTGTTTGCAAATGATAAGCGCCATTTCCAGTTACTTTCATTATGACAAATGAACGTAACCAGTTAGGTTCAAACTTTCCTAGTTTTTCATGTTCAACAAGGTTTCTTTGATTTTCTTTAAGAACGATATCTCCTATTTTGAAGCAATGTGGGTTGACTCATTTGTTGTAGCTTCTTGTAATTTTATTTTGGTAGCCTTTTAAATGGTTTAGAGCGCTTTGTCATTTTTCATCTAGGAATTCTAATTCTTGCAAACATGCAACTCTATGGTTTTCTTCTAAGATAATTTTTTTAGAGAGACTCTTAGGGATGGCAATTCTACTTTGATAGGTAAAATGGTTTCTACACCATAAACCAGAGAGAATGGTGTTGTGCTAGTTGTCATACGTATACTAGTTCTATAAGCCCATAGAGCTGGATTTAGTTGGAGATGCCAATCTCGTCCACTGTCATTGCCAACTTTCTTTAAGATTTTCAAAATAGTTTTGTTTGTTGCCTCACCTTGACCATTGCTTAGGGGATAGTAAGGTGTTGCAAAATGTTGCTGGATTTTAAATTGTTCACACAACTCGCTCACTTATTAATTTTTAAAGGGTTGTCCAGTATCAGTCATGATGCACATGGGTACCCCATACCTAGAAATGACTTAATTCAAGATAAATGTTTCTATTTGGTTTCCTGTTGTAAAAATCATCGGGATTGCTTCAACCTATTTTTTGAAATATTTTGCAGTGGTGAGAATAAACTTATGTCTATTGGAAGAGGTAGGATTTATTTTCCCTACAAGATCTAATCCCCATTGTGAAAATGGCCATGGTGATGTTATTGGCTGAAGATCTTGAGTAGGTGCATGAATGAGATTCCCATGTATCTAGCATTGCTTGCATCTTTGGACATACTTGTAAGCATCTTTTTGCATTGTAGGTCAATAGTAACCTGTTTGTAATAGTCTTTTTGCTAGAGAAGATCTAGAAGAATGTGTGTCACATATTTCATCACGAACTTCTTTTAAGGTGATTTGTGTGTCTTCCATATCAAGGAATATAAGTAAGGTGTTGTATATACTTTTCCTATATAAAGTATCAGCAATGATTGCATGTTTGATGATTGTCATATGAGTTCCTTTCTTTGATTCTGTGAAAGATCTGGAGGCATATATTGATCATGCAGGTATGTGTATATATCTATGTACCATGGACACTCAGGTCCTACTATCATACAAACATATTCAGTGCATGATATTTCATATTGTTTGTACGGTTGTAATTTATCATCTTTTGTATTGTAATCATCATTGACTTGATTGATGATGAGTTGTGAGTCTCCAAAGACCTATAGATCTTTGATGTTCCATTGTAGTACAGTGCATAGTCCTACTATTAGGGCTTCATATTTAGCAATGTTATTGGTACAAGGGAAGCTAATCCTGAATGATTTGGGAATTGAATCTCCTTGAGGAGTTATGAACAAAATTCCTGCTCCTGCTCCATGATTTGTATGTGAACCATCAAAGAATAATTTTCACTATGTTTGTGTTCATAGTGTAAATACTGATTCATCTGGAAAATCTATTACCATTGGATGGTTGTCTTGTAGAGGTTCTTCTGCAAGTTGGTCTGCTATGATTTGTCCCTTTATAGCCTTTCTGTTGACATATTCAATATCGAATTCACTAAGTATCATGACCCATTTTGTAAGTCTTCTGGTTAGTGCTGCTCTATTCATCAGGTATTTGAGTGGATCAAATTGTGCAACCAGCTATATTTTATGACTCAACATATAATGTCTCAGTTTTGGTGATGCAAAGGCTACTGCAAGACATTCTCTTTCTATCTGTGTGTAGTTGAGTTCATACCATGAGTGTTCTACTAATGTAGTATACTGCTCTCTCTTTTCCTTGTTCATCATGTTGCACTAGGAGGGCACCTAAAGAAGAATTTGTTGCAGTTATATACAGTAATAATGGTTTCCCATGTACTGGTGGAACCAATATTGGAGTGGACAATAGATATTCTTTTAGTTTTTCAAATGGCTCCTCACATTGTTGTGTCCATTTAAATATAACACTTTTCTTCAGAAGATCTTGAGATGGTTGGCACTTTTCTACCAATTGGGATATGAAGCACCCTATGGACTATAATCTCCCTTGTAAACTTCTGAGTTGTTTGAGTGCAGTAGGTGATGGCATGTCTAAAATTGCTTTATCTTTCTCTAGATCTATCGCAATTCCGCAATTGGATACAATGAAGCCCAAGAGTTTACTAGAGGTTACTACGAAGACACATTTTTTTGGATTTAGTCTTACATTGTATTGCTCAAGTCTATCAAAGATCTTAGCCAATATATTTAGGTGACTATCCCTTGTTTTGGATTTTGCTGGCAAGTTGTCTACATAATCTTCCATGATTGTGTGTATCATATCATGAAATAAGGTGGTCATTTCTCTTTGATAAGTGGCACATGCATTCTTAAGGCCGAATGTCATCACATTCTAGCAATAGGTTCCCCATGGACAATTAAATGTTGTCTTTGGTTGATCTTCTAATGCAATTTTGATTTGATTATAACCGAAAAAACCATCCATGAGTGATATCACTTCATTTCCAGCTGTTAAGTCCACTCTGATGTCTATATTAAGGAGCAAAAAGTTATCTTTGGGACAAACCTTGTTAAGATCTCTGAAGTCGGTGTAGATCCTGATACCTCCAGTATGCTTGGATACCGGGACTAGATTTAAAATCCATTCAACATAGTCTATAGGTCTGATGAAACCCAAATCTAACAATTTTTGTAACTCAATTTTGACTAACAAAGCAATGTGAGGGTGCATTTTCTTGAGCTTTTTTTTGTGTGGCTTTACCCCTGGAAGTAAAGGCAAGTGTTGTAAGACTAATTTTGGGTCTAATCTAGGCATATCTTCATAGGAGCATGCAAAATTGATGGGTCTTTGCTTAAATAAGTTGATAAATTTCTCTTTTTCCACTGGATCGAGGGATTTTGCCAAGTGAATGTTACGAACCTTCTCAGAATTGCCGATGTTGATTTCCTCAGTTTTTTCTACCAGTAATGTTGACCGTTCTTTACCATCAGGTAGGGCAGCTATTATGTGTTCAACTTTATTATCACTGTCATGATTAAGAGAAGAGCTTGCTTCTCCAAAATATGCAGTTCTATCTAGATCTACTGCATAGAAAACTTTGTGATCATTATAAGGGAATCGATCCCTTGCACCCAAGAATTTTGCTATAGCTTTGTCATTTTAGAACCAATCTAATTGTGGCTCTCCTTTTTGCCCCCAGTCAATCAAAATGGATGTATGAGGGGAAAATCTTTGTCTCTTGTCATTTTAGAGGATACAGATATCATGCATACTTGATTATGATATGTTGTTTCTTCATCATATATTGGTGACGAGTTGTCTTCATTGTCAAATGGAAATTCATAGTCATGATAATCTATGACACTTTCTATGTATATTTCACTTTCTGATTTTGTATCACTTATCTTCAACTGTTCTGGTAACTGATTTTATTGTAAATGAGTAGGCCTCGTTTGTATTGTGGATACCCTTCTTAAGCTTGGTATTAGTCTTTGCATTTTTTCTTCATTTGATTCAAATGGAGGTGCTAAAGTTATTTCTCTTGGAAAAAGTATGGATAATAACCAAGGATTCGGTTCATCTGCTGGTGCTAAGCCTGTGTATGTTGCCATGTTTTCTTGCACAGATGATTCGGGTATTATACTGCTGGTTGTCTCTATGTTAGATTCTTACAGAAGTTGCCTCATGTCTTCACCATCTGATTCTATGATAGGAGATGTTGGTAGTTTCTTTCTTTTTTGAGGTGGAAAGAAATCCATCTAGCTTATAGGTATGAAAATTGAGGGTACCTTTGACCTATTCAATATATCCAATGTTCATTGTCTAGCTTCTGTTATTGGTGGCACATATTTATATCCCAAGCCTTGATTCTTTGGGTTTTGATTTGGCAAAACAGGCTTTAATAGTCCTTTCTTTTGTAGCCCTAATCTGGTGGTGCCATCATATCCGTGTTTTTTGTAACATCTTAAAGTCATTTCCATATTGATGTAGAGGTATCCTCGATACTACCATGCCATCCTCCTCTCTATATATCCAGTGATTAATATATTCATTTAGAGGTTCTTCTTGTGGATTTCCTCATCTAATGAAGGAACATGAATTTGAATATTTTACTATTTCTTTGCCTTTATCTTGCTTCATTGTTGTGTTCTGAGGCTTCCCAGAGGAATTTGGAGAAAATGATGATTGTTTGTCGTCTGATATGCTTGAAATGGAGTATTCTCCACAACCAACTTCTTTAATATGAAAAGAAGATGTAGTTGGTGTATTTTTATTTGTTTCTTTAATTGATAGTGATTCCATTTGTGGGTGAATAGGAGATTCCTGATTGTTTGGCACCTGATTGTTTGAGCTTTCCCTTAAATGATTACAATGTTGGAAAGGGTTTGGGTCACCATGGATAGTGATCTATATACCATTATATGGGAACTTTACACATTGGTCAAAAGTTGATGGTACTGCTTGCATTGTATGTATCCATGGGCAACCTAATAGCATATTATACGCCAGTTCTATATCTAGTACTTGGAAGGTGATATTTCTTGTAGCTGGTCCCACTTGTACTGGTAAAGTCACCATACCTCTGAAAGGGCGTTCCTCATCATTATAGGATTTTATATTGATTCTCTTAGTAGAGTCAATATAATGTTCAGAATATCCTACAGCTTTGATCAAATGTAGAGTTCATATGTTGAAGCCCACACCACTATTTATTAGTACTCTAAAAAATCTTTTTGTGGACAATGAAAGCTTCTAATTGCAATGAATCATTATACATGAGTCAATTTGTAGGATCATCCTATTCAGTGAATGTGACCTTTGAGGCTGGAAAGTTTCCCACCATTGATTGAAATGTATTCTCATCAATGTCCCTAGCAACAACTGAATCTTGTAAGGCTTTATCCAGGACTGCTTTATGGGCTAGTGATATGCACAACAACTCAAATAATGAAATTTGGGTTGGATTTCTCTTCAATTGATCCACTATATTATAGTTGCTAGTTATTGAAGGCTGGTTCAGAGGTACTCCTTGTAATGTCACTTTTGATCTTCTTGTAATGACGATACAATCTCTTCTTCTATGATTCACTATGATTGTAGCTACCATTTTATGTCCTTCACTTAGCGTGTTAATGGAATAGTCAAATGCTACATTGGTATAATTAGTAGTATTGTCTTGTGTATTAGAACTGGAAGCCTTTCCCTTGTCATGTTTGACAAAAGGATCTTTGAAAATGGTATGATTTAATTTTGTTTCTTTATTATCCATTGTAATCTCACCTAGATCTATGAGATATTGTGACCCTTATTACGGTGATATTCATAGAAGTCATTGTCATTCCATCAAGTAGGCTTAAATGGACCTAGTTCATATGGCCTAGCTTCTGGTAAAGTTATAACATTTCTCTGTATCAACTTCTTCAGTGTTGATTCAATAGGCTCTCCAAGGAGTGTGAAGTTCCTTCTAGGTGCGCCTATTCTTTGAGGCCTTGGATTATTTGACTGTAGCACATTGGTGTCATTTGTCTGAGATGGGTTCTTATCAGTTGGCCCTTGTAAAGATATTGTTGGTTGAGCTCTATTCACAATACGTGCATCAACAACTTCATTGTTTGTGACCTTTTCGTTTCTAGACCAAAATTTTGGTCTTTCATTGCTTGTTCTTGTGGTTGGTCCACTATCCTTTTGGTGTTTCAATATCCCTTGTTCTAATAGGCCTTTCTCACATTTGATGCCTTTTTTTAATGTCTTTGAAATTATTCAGGCATTGCATTTGTAATGGATATTTAATCGAAGGCACAATATTTTCATTAAAGATGTCTACTTGTTCTGCTTCAGGGATGTGACTAAGGCATCTACGATATAGGCCTCTCCACCTTTGTAAGAATGTAGCGAAATTCTCACCTTATTTTTTTCGTTGCACATCAATCTATTAGTGTGATTGGATTATCTATGTTGAAGGCAAAGTTGGATATAAATAACTTAGCTAATTCTCCCCATGAAGTAATTTTTGGCGAAAGGTGTGAATACCATTCTAGTGTTGTCTCTCCCAGGCTCTTTGAAAATAATCTCATCAAGTATGTATCATTATGAGCTACTTCAATGCATGTCATGAATAATTCTCTTATATGATCTTGAGGATCTCCTTTCCCTCTATATTTGTCAAATTTTGGCATTTTGAAATGTGGGCGAAAAGGTGGCATGTATAATTTTCTGTCAAAAGGATAAGGATGGAGATCTTCCATGGTATAGCTCTTTTTATGATTCCTTATTTGTATACTCGCCATTTTCTTTTATACATTCTCCATTTTTTGAGTCAGAAGTTTTGTTTGGGTTATTTGTGTGTTGAATTGATGAATGTTCCCTACAAAAGGAATAGTATTTGAGTACCTTTGAGCTTGTTGAAATATGCAAATTGTGGAGTAGCATTTGGCTGAGCCAAGCTTGTTATCCCTGGATTCACATTCTGACTATTGTAGGAGGAACCAACTGAAACTACTGGTTGAGTTACATTTGACAAGGTAGTGGTGTGAGATATTGGAGCTTGTAGCGTCATATTTGGTGTTGTCCATGTTGTAAGATTGGCACTTGGTGGTGTCACTATTGATTGTATTGATGTTGTAGCCATATTTGGTATTTCCCATGTTTTATGATTGGCACTTGGTGGTGTCACTATTGATTGTATTGAGGTTGTAGCCATATTTTCATTTTGAGATACACTTTGTGTTGTTGTAGCATTTGTTTCTCATGTTTGCATTGTAACGGATATTTGAGGTATATTATGGATTAACGTCATACCTTGTGGTAGTATTGTTGAAATATCTACCCCTGGTGGTAGTTTGGGCCCATTTTGTACTAAGGGTGAGAGATACCTATCTCTGTCACTATTAATGAGAGCATTGGGGATCATTAACATCATAGGATCTTGTTGGGCTACTTCGAGCTATTCCTTTGTCAAATTATGTCGTACTTCATCAAGGGAAGGAATACTATTTAGGTTTGTTGACATAGTTGTAGGTGTGTAACCCTGTGTTTGTTCTTGTGTGGATAGATCCATATTCCATGTTGGGTTGACTAAGGGGTCGTTGTTAGGATCCATTTGATTTGTTGCCTTTTGAGCACACGTTAATGGCATGAATATTGCTTCAAAGTGATCTTGACTCTCTAATATGTGTATGCAAGACTCGGTTAAATGCAACTAAATATGTTTCTATGACACTCTAAAATGTAGACAATGTGATATATGATGATGACTTGCTATCTAGGATTTTAAAATTCAGACATGACATTTTCAGTGTATTGTCAGAAAGCTTCAAATTCTGCCTCTTCTTTAATTCAATTTTCTAGGTCTATGTCTATATGTACTGATTTTCGAACTTCTTCATCTATGACAGCCTGGAATATGTCATATTGGTTTTGATCAATTATCAATTCTTCAGCAAGGGTATTTAAACCATCAATTATTTCTAATTGAGTGTTGTTTGCCCCAAGATTTAGTTGTTCAAATGGGAATTGATCATTTCCTTTTAGACCCATGCATTGAAGATTACTCTACAGACAATGAAGACTCTAACAATGAATGAATGATACCTAAAATGATGGAATTTTTTTTCTTTTTCTAACACGGTTTGAGGAATGTTGCTATGGTTTTCTCTACCAATTGTCTAATGGCTTCTTTTTGAGCTGCTCTTTGTATCTTTTTCCTTAGTTTCTCATCAAGGTGAATAAACTTTCGGATTTCATCATCTATGACAGCCTCAACTATATCATATTGGGAACGATTGACTCTTAATTCCCAAGTGAGGTTATCTAAACCATCAATTATTTATAATTGGTTAGTGTTTGGTCCAAGATTTAGTTGTTCAAATGGGAATTCTCCATCTCCTCTAATACCCATGGACTTAGGTATGGTTCCTATAATTTGATGTGACACTAATCCTAAGGTACTTTGGTGAAATGATTTGTGTGAGGACTTTGTGTGATGAATATAATGGGACTTCTACATGAATTGAGTACCTAGGACCTATGATCCCTTGAAAGTAACATTTTCATCATCTTTGAATTTGTGCAAAAGGTTTCATTTTGACGTTGGTTTTGTGGTTGGCACTTGTTTTTCTTGTTGAAGTTTTTGATCTTGTTGAACACTTAATTTTTTCAATTTGTTTAGATTTGAATCTTGCAAGGTTTTGAATTTTTTGAAGTATAGAAAAGAGCACAACAGTCACATCAAAAAGAATAAAACCATGAATATAGCAATTATTTAGGAAATTTTTTTTCAGATTTCCATGAATGTTGGAATCTTTTTCAAGACCCCATTTTTTTTTCGTTGTATTTGGCCAATTCGATATCAGACAGACTCTCCTAATGTCAAAATATCACAAGTATTATCACAACCCACATCTTGATACTCAGTCAGCTCAAACAGTCATGTCACACCCTAGGGTGTGCTCATTTTTTTGCCTTTTTCGAGAAATTAGACCAAAGAAGATTGCTCCTCAATTGGTCCATCATCCTGGGAGATTTATGGTGAGTGTCTTGGGGAATATTATTCCCCACCCTTGCACTGTGATAAAACAAGTGTCTGGTTACTGACTCGGCTTGGCTTCTAATTTCTATGGTGTTTAGACAAGGTTCCATTTGAGTGGTCACAATTAGCTGTGTTTTATACTCTATTGAGGGAGGTCTCCCAGTCTATAGAGGTTACGCTCTATAGATTTTAATGCACCGTATACACACTGAGGGAGGCATAATGTCATTGTGATAGCATGTAACACTTGTCATACATGATTTTCATCACATTTGCATTTTATTATAGTGGCTTGGATTACCTGGCTTTAGTCGTTGGCCACTTAGGTCATTCCCCTCTCACTGGCCTTAACGGCGCCCTAAGGGAAACTCGGGAGGGCAAGCCTTCTTAAGGATTTAATTGCATAAAATAAGGAAAACATGAAAGAATAGAGTCTAGTTTTCTGATCACCCATTGAAGGGGAGAGAATAATACCTATCTCTTCAAAGACACAAAAGACAAGGTTGTTTTTATCCCTTCATTGCAATGATTTTCTATTCTAAATGGAGACGTTGCTCCACACAGACATGTTGTTCATTTTAACCAGCATAGCAATGATGAAAGTTATTTTGTTCTTTATTAAAGCACCAAAAAAGAAGTGTTTCTAAGCTACCCCTACAAAAAAATAATAATGTTAGTCAACACACAATGGGCTATCCAACCTAATTTTTAGGTTACAAAGTTCTGTCTTTTCACAGACAGAAAGGTATTCTGGTAAAAACCAGAACTGTAATAAAATAGAAAGTGAAAAACTAAATCTATCAAATGCGACTAACCTACTAATCAAACATGAATTAATATCATATCAAGTGCGACATGGAGAACCATCAATTGTGAATTACTATGTAAGCAATTGTGATATGATGACTGATCAATTTCTTTATGATGTGATAGCAATTGTGACTTCTGTTTTTTTTGTTTTTTGTTTTGTTTTTTTAATTCTTTTTGAACTTTTAACAAAAAAATAAAAGATAGAAGAGTTATTCAGCAATGATATTATTCCACACTACACAAGCCAACATGTCATTTTCATCAAAGAACTTGTATTTGGTTAAAAGGTGATGGATGGTTTTGTGATACTGAGCGATCTCCTCTTTTTCTTTGATCTCACAGAGCTCCCTTTCAGCCTTTAGAAGTCTCTGATAATATTTTTGTTATCTCCCATTCTGCTTTCGCTTTCTTGAGCCTGAAATTCAGAATGTCACCTCTCCTGTCATTGAATTAGATACATTTTATATAAAGAAATAAAATTTTCCAGAATTCGATTAAATTTAAGGGATAGATGCCCAATACATAATCATGCAAAAAAGACACAAGAATTTTTTAATTATTAATATTTTAGGGCAATTGTGATCTATATAGGTGATTGTGACATCCTATCTTATCAATTACAACATGATGGCTGGCTGATTGCAATATGATACGGGCAATTGTGATTTTGTGTATGCTATTGCGATGTCCAATTTCTTGTGTCCTTACGGATCTGCAAAACATGTCAAAACAAAAAATTAAAGGTCAGAGTGTTTCACATCAGGTTCACCAAATGTCATCATGCTTGAAATCATCAGAAATATGAGTCTAATTAGACTAAAAGGACAAATCACAAGAGTCCTTAACTAATTAAACCGATTCTAAACACAAGTCAATGAAATAAATGAAGGAAATAAGAAGATTAAACTAATCAAAACTCCCTATTCTCCACTCATGCTTCCATTGTTATTCTCCATTGTTGTTGATGTAGGTGGCTCTCAGGTATTGCACTTGATTTCCTGCATAAGATAAGTAACAATATTGAAGACTGTGATTCTAGAAAAGCTCGCTTGAATTGATGAAAAGAGGTTGAATTTATAGATTTTCAACACAAAGGGGATGAGAAATAGAACTCAAGTGTTGATTGAGAGATAACTTAAATTGATTGATTAGTGAACTCAATTGATTGATTTGTTAACATGATTGATTGATTAGTCAACTGGATTGATTGAAGAGTGAACTGGATAGATGGATTAGTCAACTCACTTGATTGATTAGTGAGCTGAATAGATTGAGGAGATGACTCACCTAATTTATTAGAAAATTGAATAGATGGATTAGTCATAAAAAGGTGATTGAGAGTTAGAAAGGATGACTGATGAGTTAACTAGGTTAACTGATTAGACAATTGATTTGATTAATCCGTTCTAATTTAGCATGTGTTGTAGGAATTTGATATTGAATTTCATTTTCATTTTCAGTTTGAATTTGAATTTGGTCATTCGAATGTTCAAATGCACATGAAATTAACTGAAATTCAAATTTGGGGAAAATGTGAATTTTGATGATATGAAATTAGATGAAATGATATGAAATGAACTGAAATTTGAATTTGGGAGAAAAAAATGAAATTGGATGAAATTAATTGAAATTATAATTTGGGGATTTGGAGGAATAATTTAATTAATGAAATTATTTAAACTTAGGAGATTGAATTAATTAAATAATAAAGATTATTTAACTAAGGAAAATGTCATAATTAATTAAATAATTAATATTTAATTAATAATTGAGATAGGTTTAACTGATTAAAATGATTTGAGAATAGAAAAAGAATAATTAGAAGTGTTGAAGGGCAATGATTAGAAGGCATAGTTAGTTTAATCAAATAATTAAAGAATTACTTAATTAAATAGATGAATAATTAGTGTAGAATTAATGAGACATTTTTAGGTCTACAGATATGACAAGAACTCATAGATACAACATCACATGAGACCTTATCTGTAAAAGGTGCAATATTAAAACCCACCAAACACTCCTCCTTTACTTCTAACTTTTGATCATCTTGTAACCAACTTACCTTGTAAGGACAAGGATGCTCAAGCCTCTTCAATCAAAGCTTCACTACCATCTCCTTAGATATCAAATTATTTGTACTTCCACTATCCACAATAACCTTACAACACTTACCACCTCATTTATACATAGTCCAAAAAAGATTCTTTCTCTGAGCAGGTCCGGTATCTTCACTGCTCTGCTCCATCATGAGTCTTCTAAGCATAAGGGATTCTCCTTGCTCTAGTGTATAGTCAATTTCAGTAACTTTTCCTTCTAGTTCCTCAATTGCCACACAACTTCTTTCCATTCCCTATTAACATTAAAAAAATCTATGTTCGATTTCTCCAAACTTGAAACATTTGCCGGGAAATTCTCTACTAGTACTACCACTGCATTTTCTTTGTGTTTTCTATTTTGGTTCTTTATTCCACGTAGGTTTGGATTCTTCTTCAACATTCTACTTCTTTGTACTCATCTTCCCCTTGAATCTCTCCTTCCCTCTAGGGTTATTCGACTGTCTTCTGCTTACCTTCTCCTCAGCCTTCAAAGTATACAGGTAAGATTTTTCAAGCATGGAAACCCTCAACATAGTCATCTCATCTTGAATGTTAATGAAATTCCATTTATGTACCTCACCACCTTTTATCTATCCATCGCTCTATGTCCAAATCTAATCATCACCTTGTAAAATTCCTTAGTATACTCTTTCATAGTCATGTTTCTCTATTTCAGCTTCTACAACTTCTTGAACAATTCCAACTCATAGTCTCTCGGTATGAACTTGTCCTTCAATATTGCAACCATCTATCTTCACCAGGTGATCTTCATTTCACCATTATCCGCTTTGTCCCTCTGCCATTATTTCAACCATAAGGCAGCATGTCCTTTCAACTTAGTCTATGCCAACTAAACTCTTTGCAGGTCCTTGACATCCTCAAACTCAAAGTAATCGTCAAGCTCTCTAATCCAATCAATCATATCCTCTAGGTTCAACATTCCAGAAAAGTTTGAAACTTCCACTTTATGAAGTTTACTCATTTGTGCCACTTCTCTTAGGAATATTTCCTCTCTTCCGTTTTTCATCCTGTCAGCCTCTTCTGCCTCAAGCTCTTAATCGGATTCTTCATACTCATCCTTAGATTCTAGATTCCTCCGCAAACCAGCCAATGCATTTTGGATTTCATTCCTCATCTCACTCTTGAAATCCTCCATCATCTTCTCTACCCTCTGGGGGTTTATCCTTATAGGTGGCGTCTCCTCCTCCACTCTGGTGAACTGCCTCAACTCGGCAATCTGACTACCAGTTTCAATTACCTCTCACTCGGCAATCTATTGAACACACGTCTAGCCTACCTCCAATTAATGATTTGTCCACCTAAAGGAATACCTCAAGGTTCACAAACAACTCTTCCACTTACCATTTCATAACCAGCTCTGATACCAATTTATGCAGCAATAACCGATAAACCCTCAAAAGAGAAATGACCGACTTATGAAACAAGAGTAACACAATGAAAGAAACAATAGAACATAGAAAGATTACATAAATATATCATATTATTGTCTGAGAACCTCCAAAATCCAACCATTTATCATCATACAGTCATCATAGAGCGTCTGGTAGTCAACCGGTTACATGCAGGCCACATGTCAGATATAATCCATCGGGGACTCTCATAATCAACTAGATCTCTAATCATGAATTCAATTCCTTATTCTGATTACTATTTCCTTCTCCCCTCCCACAAATGATTACATAATACCCTATATATACCCTCCAAAAAATATCTAGGTTGAGCACAAAATATTACATTTACCAATGCAGGAAAAATGAAATGCATAACTAGGTCGACCCTAAGAATGAAAGGGATTCCTCCAAAAAATAACAACCAGGAAGTGTGGATCCACAGGAAGGTTGGCCACATGCCAAAGAACATTGGACAAGACCCAAAATAGATCCACATGCTAAGAAACCACTCTGAAAATGACGGAAAACCAACTGATAAGCTCAATAATTATCCCAGAACCCACAAACAGTCAAACCGGGAGTGATAACTAGCCGAAAAAGAATCCAAATGGACTAAAAATCTAGAATTAAGCACATGAACCATCTTGGAAACTAAAAATAGGATCTTCAATAAAAAGGAAGCAACTACCAGCAGCTACCGGTAGGAACACAAAAAACTGCACATTGAACTAAACTGATAGGAAACATTTTTGGTTGAAGCAAGATTGCTTAGAGACTGGGGATGCTCTTGCATCACTATTCTAGAGCCAAGACCAATGGGGGTTTCATTCACCTCCCAACCATAGGGATTAAAATCAACCCATCACTTAGCTTGGGGAGCCAATAGGATGACAGAGTGACACATTAGAAGGAGTGAAATGAGAAAACCTTTCTTATTTTCATAGCTACAACACATCACCCAAGGAGTCTACACACAAGGCTCATTCATAGAGCCAAAGAGGAGAGATAAACACGACTATTGGGGGAATATGAAAATGTCATAACTAGCTAAAAAATTATTTTCATAATTCAATAACATCAAATATAACCATCCCACAACATTACACCCAAAACACCAATCAACAACTCCTAATTAGCCAAATGGGTACCCATACCAAGCACAACAAAAATGGCACCAACCCATACTCTCAACCAACAACAATGGTACTCATATCCAACACATCAAAATGTCTGTGTCAATGTTTTGGGTACTTATATCCATCATACAAACTCCCCCATAATTCCTCAACTCCCTCTACCACAAACATAGACGAAAGTTTCTCGTGGAGAAAACCCTCTCATCATAACATCCATCCCAAAACACATTATGACACACAACACATAATACAACATATTTATCACACAACAAAATATAACTTCATAATAATATTTTAAAATTCACATAACCTTGAATAGAACTATTATATAGCTATGTGATAGGGGATTAGATATCCTACCTAATATGGTCTTCTTATCTTCTTGAAGAGGTATTAATCTCTATGAACAAGTCCTCTTCAACTCTTCCTTCTTAACCTTTACCCTCTTTTATTTAATAAATTCTCAATCTCAATTCTTACCCTCAATAAAAACAATGTCACACTCTAGAATAGAAATTTCACCCTCCAACCTCTGTTCTTAGAATGAACCCTCATCCTATATTGAAGCCTAAATAAGTTCTTTATTTCCTCTCTCTCCTTACACGTGCATGAGTAGCCATCCCACTTCATCATACCAACCTAATGATCACCTCAAGTGCTCCTATATATCCTCCACTCTCTCATGATTCCCACACTCTTTTCATATATGGTCAAACTCATCACTAGTGAAAATTAATAATTTAAAAGGGGCAAAACTTAAAAATAATGAGCTTTCATGCATCTAAAATGCTCCCAACCTCTATAAATGTTCATTGAGGTGTTAAAAATGCATTAAAAAGGTGAATGTGGCTTACTAAACTACATATTAGCACAAGACAACACTAAATTTACATAACACAAATACCACATTCCCTATTGAACATATTGACATGTCATAATTACACAACTTGCACGCCATCAATTTCATATTATATATACACATCTGACATACACTAATTGTTTGATGCCATGTTTACACTTCACAACTGTAACACTTAACAAATGACCTTAGGCTCTCCATGCATGCTATGTTAACCCATGGACAACCCATCCTATTGGTCATGAGATACCTATACACAAGTCACAAACATTATTCCAACATGATAACTCATATAGTTTAAGCAATCTCGAATGAGACAAATAAAAATCACATAATCGTATCCATCTAGTATTATCATACACTTCCGCCTATAATTTAATCCTATTAGAAATCAATATTGACATAAAACATACATTTCACAATTTTCCACATGTGATCATAATCATTTCCCATATTAAAAGAATGCACCACAATTATAACTAGATCACACACATCATAAGAAGTCTCTCATCAAACCATGCAATTAATACCATCCATATAATCATATTATGATCATCCATGAGTATGAATAATGTCAGTGTCTAACTAGCTACCAAATCAAAATCCAATAACACAATAGGAGTAACATTATAAATAAAAAAGTCCTAATGTCATACCAAAATGATCAAATGATTGATAAAGTAGTCTCCCTATAGGGGATGTGAATCACATTAGTAAATTAATTTACTCAAATTTATTTGATATTTTTGTATTGTTTCTTCTTGATATTGTTTAGATATCTCGGTACTTGAAAATATTTAGAAATAACTAAGAATGTCCTATACCATTGGTGTTGTGTAGAGCTAGATTTCTCATGGAGCATTAATTGAAGTATGTAAATGAAAATCAATTTATTTATTATTTGATGATTAAAATTGATGTATTAAATATCTTTACATAAAAGGACACAAAAAAATATCACAAAAACTTGTATTTTTTATTACCTAACAAGTGGACCTCTTATTGACTATCATTGGCCTACTCAGATTAGAGATTTATGTGTGGAATAGTTTGGTTGTTGGGTGGCTAACTATATCAGAGAGGGAAAGTGGATTAATCTAACCAGCATATCCCCTCCTTTCATGTTGAGGACTATTTGGTGTCGTGCAACTCCTCCTCTAGAAGTTTCTCTATCTCTCATGCCTTTAATTTACTGACAAGATCTTTTGCCCCTACACCTTTCTGGTCTTGTATCTAGAATAATTTGTTGGTGCCCAAAATTAATATCTTCTTCTGGCTCTTCATGCAAAATAAGATTCTATCCATTGATAATTTGTGCAAAAGAGGAACTGATATTCCTAATAGATGCTTCTTGTGTAAGGAGAATGTTGAAGATGTCATACATTTGATTCTTCATTGTTCCTTCACTCGGGATATTTGGGCCTATTTTTTTTACCTTTGGGGAATTATGTGGTGTTTTCCCTTGAGTTTGTTAGATTGTTGGTCTTAGTGGAGATGTCCCTTAGATAATCCCTCTTAAAGTGTTATAGATCTTTATGTTTCCTCGTGTGGCCTAGGGTATCTAGAAAGAAAGAAATAATCAAACTTTTAGAGACAAAGAGTCTTCTGCTTTTTTATGGCTTGCTAGATACAAAATTCAATTAAGAATAATTTTGTGTCTTGTTTTCCTTCCCACTGGCTTGATCTTGTTATCTGTACCCCTGATAAGGATTGGGATATTATTAACTGATGGTATATCATTTGGGATATCTTTAAACCTACTTTCAATATAAAGCAGATAAGACCTATTGTTACTTGGGTTGCACCCCATAGAGGTTTGATCAAAATAAATGTTGATGGGGTGACTAAAGGTAATCCTGGCTCGGCTGGTTGTGTGCGAGTTGCTTGCGATCACAATGGTAGCCTTGTCTCGGTAGTGGCACTCCCACTGGGCACCCAGACAAACCATTTTGTTGAGGCAAATGAAACCTACATTGGGTTACAACTAGCTATTTGGTGTGGGCATAAAAATTCTGCTTAGAGAGTGATTCTCCAAACATTATTAGATGTTTGAGTAAACAGAGTACCCCCAGCTGGATGATCAAGATTTTAATATAAGAGTAACATATCATTATAGATGTATAAAAATGACCACTTTCCTAAGTGAATATGTATTATTCATTTTATTCTCATTCCCCTATTTAATTAAATCTTTCACATTCATCTATTTGATTAAATAAGTTATTCAATTTATTTAATTAAATTCACCTAGGTCTTTCATATCATTTAATTGAATAAATCACTTTATTTAATTAAATCCCCTTTCTACTCTTTTTAATTAAATTTACATTTAATTAAATTGTTCACTTCAAATAAATAAATCTAATTTATTTATTTAAATCCCCCACTTGTATTTATGCAAGTTGCATCTATATTTATTAAAATAAAGGAATTTATTTTAATTAAAATTACCCTCCTATCCACTTGCATTCTCCTACATCTGTCACTTGCCTCTCTAACCCCCCTTTTAGATTCTTCTAATCACTTCTAAATTAGCTTAACCCATCCATTAAATATTGTCACATCCCTAAGCAAAGGGAAGTCACTTCTCAAACCCTTAAAGTCTTTGGAAACTATTAAAGGCTTTATGTCCTCAACAAGTAAACCTTGGAAGTCTTCCAAACCATTAATGATTAACTCAACCCTCTTGCATAATTAGAGACTTTCTCTCTTAACTCAACCCTCATCTAACCCAAGGGTTTCATCAAGCATTCATTTCTTTGACCATGGTTATCCCTTTAACCCTTGCACACTAATTTATCCTTTGGGTAAAAGCTTTATCCAAGGGATAACCCTAACCTAACCTTAACCCTTACCTCCTAAGGTAACCATGAGGTCTTCTCAAGCAGTGTTATGTTGACAATTGTCACCATTTCATTGGTGAGAATTGTAAACATGGATTGATAACTTTGAATCTCGACCCTTGATAAGATCATCGAATCCTGACCCTTCATTGTCCTATTTTTCCTATAAATAGAGCTCTCAAACCTCCATTTTCAAATCAAAGTCTTTAGCATCACACTTATAAGCATTTTACTAAGCATATCTAGTCATTTTATCAAAGCATTTAGTCTCCCTTTGACTAGAAATAATCTAATAAACATTTTAGAAGTATTTCTATTATCATAAATAATCATATTAAGGTAGTGTATCATGTTAGGATAGTTCTTTTACTAATCCTTGCATCCTATCATCATATACATGCTAGTTTAATATCATATTTGTTAATATCATGCACATTTAGGATTGCATTCATGTTAGATTGATCAAACATCCCTCATTCCCATTATTGTCATCTCTAAGTCACTTTGCTTAGTGATCTGAGAGCAAAGACATTGGCTTGAGGGGTATTGTGAGATAGAGAACAATGGAAAATCCCTTGGGAAGTTGAGTTATTAAATATAACTCCATAACTTGCACCAAGAGTCCCATCGGTGTGTGGACAAGTCCTGAATTAAAATTTTTTGTTTCATCACACCACTTTTCCTGCACACATTTCTAGTGCCCACCTTGGGGGATAACCCCATTTATCAATTCATTTTTGATGCAGGACTAACTTTGCAGGTATGTAGAAAACTTGAATTAGCACATGGATACCATCCTTTAGTGCATCCGGTATATCCTTCGATGCATCCCACTCACTGTTTAGCACTTTGGAACCATCCTTTAGTGCATCCGGCAATAAACTTAGAGCATAGCATTTTTGCTATTTCTTGTAGGTCTCAGCGCTCTAAAACATCAGTGAAGTGCATCCATGCAATTGGGTAGTGCATAGGGGTTCTTTGTTAGTGCATCAGTACCATTCTGTAGCACATCGGGTCTGTAGATTAGCACATGAAAGACACAAAAAGAAAATCAAAATTGTAACAGAGACAAAAAATTAGACTTGTAGAAGTCCACCTAGAAAAACTCTTTTGCTAACTTTTTTTTTGGGTTTTTTTCCAAATTACTAACAGTTGTCTACAGGGTTGGGAGATTTTCTTTTACTATTTTAGGCATTTGACTAAAATTTTCTTATTTCTAACTTTATTCATGTTAGTTATTTAAAAGTTTTCTTCATTTCCTTATTGGTAAAATGAACTCATTTTCATTTTGGAGTACTTAAGAAGAACAATAAACAAAAATCTTACATTGCTTTCATAGAAACAGAGAACACTTCATTTTTGGGGTTTTTTAAAAGAACAAACAATTTTATTTTTGCAAAGTTTTAAAATGAACCTCACCATCCTTTGGTGTTTAAAAGGATCCATTTCATTTCTTGCATAAGTTAAAGAACCTCATTTTTCAAGTTCTAGATAAAGAAAAAGAGGGAAATCATTCCCCTATCAAATTCATTTTGTTGACCATCTCGAATAATTTTCTTTATTGATCAGGCTTTCATTACTTAGATTAAGAAAATCATTGACTTGAAAAATAAAAAGAACACCATACATTTTTGGAGCAACATCTCCGACTAGATGTAGCAAACAACTGAATTGTGGGGTTAAAAGGAATCATTTTGTGCCTTGTCTCGAAAGTGGAAGGTATATGCTCTCCCCTTAACTAGGTGATCAAAAAGCCAAACCACTCTTATGCTTTCTGTATTTCAAGCATTTAAAACCTTTAGCAGGCCTGCCCTCCCGAGTTTCTCTTAGAGTGCCATTTAAATGATCGGTGAGAGGGGAACGACCTAAGTGGGAAATGACTTTATCGCCAAGTGTTTCAACCCACTATAATCAAAAGTGGAGGGTGACGAAAATCCCTTCAATGGTTTTCCTCAATGATTAGCCTTCTCCCAATATCTTTATGATGTGTAAAGCCTTTGTTGTAAAAGTTGGAAAGCCTCCCGAGGGAGTTTATCACTGAAGACCGAATAAGAAGCTTGATTATAAATTTTAGAAATAGAAACCTTGAGCCATTTTAGTATCCAAAATCCTCAATATCATAGTGCAAGGGTGGGGAAGAATCTGCTCCCAAGATTACTCACCATATATCTCTCAAGGTAACTACTCAATTGTGAAGCAATTCACTTTGGGTTAATTTATGGCAAAAGACAAAAAAATGGGTGCCGCTTAGGGGGTGACATGGTTGTTTGAGCTAACGGAGTATTGAGACTAGTGAGCTATGGTATTGTTGATGACCTTTGAATAAAGAGTCTATCTGAATTTGTCTTTTTTGTATCCAAACTTGTGAAAACATTGGGGATTTGAACACATCCTCGCAGAAAATACACTCTTTTCTTCAAATAGGAAAAAATATTTGTCTTTTTCATACTGTGTTTCCATTTTATACTTTAGAAAAGCATCCATCAAAGTTGAAAAAGTGTTGAAAATTTCCAGAAAACCAAAACCAAAATAAACAGAGCACTTTAGCACGTAGGAGCAATATCCTAGCGCATCTGAGTCAAACTTTAGCACATCAAAGCTGAAACTTAGCATATTTATCTACAAAAATAGCGCATAACAATCTAAACATTTCACAACTTTTTTACTAGTGCTCTTAGGCACCATATTAGCATGTTGAAGCATCAGCCTAGCACATTGGGGGCAAACTGTAGCACTTTGGGCCCAAACTTTAGTGCGTACTCAAGACAGATTAGCGCATAACTATTCTTGTCATAGTAAAATTCAAAACTCTAGTTTAGCGTATAGCATAGGTAGCTTAGCACATTGGTGGCTTTAAATAGCACATCTAAGGCAAACTTTAGCGCATCCAGTCTCCGTCTTAGTGCATAGGTAAAAGTGAGAAAAACAAAGAGAAAAACAGAGAATTCTTTTAAAATTTTATCATCAGTTTCGAATATCCTTTTGGATCTTCAGTCGACCTCATCAGGCCAAACTTAAACCAAAACATCAGAGAATATTCCAAACACTCAAACAAGTCATTCTTAGAACAACAACTATCAGAATCCAAAACGAGCTAAGGATAATACTTTGTCCTATCAAAATCAGGTAACATCATCACATTGATTAGAAGGTCCACCAATTAAACAGATTCCATAAAAAAAAACATACCTAGTTTAAACTTAAGTTGTCAAAATGAGTCTCCATATCGGGAAGCTCTTATTTCATATCATTTGACGCACTTTGTCGTGAAGGGGCATCTAAACCTTCATTTTGATAAAGTAGGCTTAAGTTTTAAAATGAAGTATCTCATTCCAACCAAATCAAAGGAAACGATTGATCACTCGTGTATGACCACTCATATTTTAAGAAGAAAAAGTCTTCATCACAACACTAAGTTGAAGAAATGACAACCTAGTTCCCAGAAACTTGTCAAACGGAATAGATTTCTCTACATTAATCACCAACTCTTCAAATCACATCACACATTTCTCTGTCATTTGCGCCTATATCTTCAAGACAAGTCAAATGAATTTGATGAAGAACCATTGAAAAGTAGAGCCTTTTGCAAAAAATCAACATTCAGTTAACACTTAAATCATGGAGGAAAGATCAATCCAGCTTTCTTCCTAGAAGTTTGCATCACTTATAACATAGCTTGATTAGAACCACCAATCCCCAAACAACATGATGTCATAGAAAGTTTCTATTAGATGCCTATCATCACCCACTCTCAACAAAACAAGCAAACGAACCACAACCAAAGTCCAGTATGTGTCGAAGATTATCAAATCCTTTCGAGTATCCAAATCTAGAGGAACCAGATATTACTGAGGAGATCCTCCAAGAATGTCAAGAAAACCCCTCATTTCAAAAACTTATGGAAAGACTCATAGAGGCCAACAAAGAAAAATACATTCTCATGCTAACAAGAAAAGGAGTTAGGATTTTGGAAGACTTTGACACTGAAATCTTTAGGACAAGGTCTCAAAATTATACTTATCAAGAACAACAGAGAGAAGAGGAAATACGTGACCCTGAATAAGACATACCTAAACAACATAACATACCAGAACACATCCATGCTTGAACTAGGGATAAAGAAAGGGAAGAACCCTTCCCTCGACAAACAAATGCACCCCTGGTTGCTCTTACACAACAAATGCAAATATTGCAAAGGCAAATGTAGGGGACATGCAACAGGGAACCACAATACAATATTCCTTAAACAAAATGTATCCTTACCCTTTTGACAGGAGATTAAACATGATACCCTTTCCCCCAAATTAAGACATACCCAAATATGACAAATATGATGGTAAGAGTGATCCCCGTGATCATCTTCAGGAGTTTTGTACCATGAGCCTTGAATTTTCCCATGATGACACTTATTTGATGAGGCTTTTCCCAAGAATTTTGGGAGGGCAAACCATGGACTGGTTGTCTAAACTTACACCTCCCGTTAGATCCTTTGATGAGTTGGTCAATAAATTTATCACTCAATACTCCTACAATATTCAAAATGCAATCACCATGTTGGATTTAAGTAATACCAAACAGAAAAACAATGAAACATTCATGGTGTTTCTTCAACGGTGGAGATGGATGGTTTAAGGTATCCTCAAGATGTGCCTGAGAAAGAAAAGATGGAAATGTTTATTGACAATCTGAATAGTGAGATGACTTATCTACTCAAGCTCCAATGCATACCCTCTTTTGCAAATTTAAATGAAAACGGAATCCAAGTAGAGGAAGCATGTGTCAAAGAGGGAACATTGAAGCTATTCAAAGAAGGAGATAATTCATCCAACTCTCATTTTAACAACTAGAAAAACAACAACTTAGACCAATATAGATTTTGGACTAGAAATAAAAATGTTGGTAATGAGGGAGGTATTGATGCTAATGATATATAATCTAAACAACTAGTATTGGCTTTATCAGGTAATCCTCAAGCTACCAAGAATCAAAAGGGGGCTGATCAAGGCATTAACACTTATCCCCCAAATACCAATTAGGGACCTTAAAATACAAACACCCCCAACAATATCCAAGACAATACCAATCAAGGGACTAACCCAACTCAAAGGGGTAACACCAATAAATTTCCAAGTAGATGCATCTACACACCATTGGGGAAATCCTTAGAATCAGTATTCCAAGAACTTTTGGCAAACAAGATCATCAAATTACTAGCATTAAACAACTTTTAACCCTAGGTCAAACCACCTTAGTGGAATGACTCACACTTCTATGATTTTCATCGAAACAAAGGACATCAAACAAATGATTGCATGAGGCTTAAAAACATTGTTCAAGACATGATTGATCAAGGTGATTTAACAGTTGATGATCTCAAAATGAATGATGATCATGACACTTTTAAAAATCCTCTTCCAAATTACAACAAGGAAGGAGCTTCATCATCAAACGATACCAGAGGAGCTTTCATAAATCATGTATAAAATAAGACCATCAATCATATATCGACAGATGATAACCAATTAAATGTCATTAAAATCAAAGACAAACATGAAGATGAGTCAATCAATGTAACCACTAGAGCTCAAAAATAATGTTTTGAAAGGGCATACATCAACATCAACAACTATCCCCAAGACTCAATATGATTTGTTAAGTCAACTACGAAAAACCCCTGCTCAAAAATCCATACTCGAGTTACTCCACCTCTCGCCAAAACATTAAAACTTCTTGGAACAAGCACTAGTTGAAACAAATGTGTCTCAAGATCTAGATATTGACAAATTTCAAGCGATGGTGGCTCATATGATAGGGCCTCATAATCTCACCTTTTTCGAACATGATAATATCTCTTTGAGTCATCCGCACAATACTCCTCTTCACAATGAAGTATTAGTCTAGAAACATCGAGTTAAAAGAGTATTAATAGATGGGGGAGTTGGTAAAAATTTTCTACCTTAAAACTTATCTGTGCATTATGCTTCTTTGAGGAGTCTATTGATCCACACAAAAAGATCACCATCAAGGCATATGATGATGAAGAAAGATCATCCAAGGGAATAGTAATATTACCTATTCAAGTAGGATCGACACAAAGGGACACTATGTACCATGTCTTAGACATAGACCTCACATACAATATTTTATTGGGTCGTCCTTGGATACATGAAATGCAAGTGGTACAATCAAATTACCATCAGTGTGTCAAATTCCCATATAATGGACAAGAGATTTCCATATCAGCTGACAACAACCCCTTTCAACATTTCAATGCTATGGGGGCAGCCCAAGATAGCTTGGTTCCACACAATAGGGAAGCTCAAACTTCCTGAACACCAGATCATCCTCAAGAATATCTCAAATCTTTATCCAGGGATTTCAAACAAAACATGACAATCAAAGAGCAAGGCATGGGAGAATACTTTTTCAAACCCATGTGTCTAACCAACTTACTAGCATCACCAATATCTCATGGACAACCTTCTACATCGACGCATCAAGCAACACAGTCCATTACCAAGTTTGATGGCAAGTTCATTCAATTAGGCACACTAGTGCATGAATAAGAAGAGAAAGACATCCTTAGCTAGCTATACAAGCATTAGGAAGAAGTTGAAGCTACTACCATGGAGGTAGCTATACCAACATAGCAGTATGGAAAATCATGCAACGAATGGGATACAATGCCAAAGGACCTATAAGAAAGTGTGAAGAAGGCATGACAGAACCATTAGACCCTCCTTCACAATTTTCCCAAGACAAGACATGACTAGGACATGGACACACTCTACCCCTAAGACAGAAGCAAAATAAATATAAAAATCCCCAATGGAAAGTAAAGATGAAATGCAACGAGGACTCGTGGCAAGAGGCATTACATAAAGAAATAGAAAAAATAAGGAAAGAGAGAGAACACCAAGCAAAAGAGAAACAATAGGAGGAGTTGGCCATTCAAAGAGAAGAAGCATCTAATGAGGAAGTACACCCCATTCAGGAATGCATTCAAAACAAAGCATAATCACCTCCTAAAGAAATCATTACTCACCAAGGAGAAAAAGTATATGAACAGATGCAAAGAGTACAAGAAGGATCTGATACAGAATTAGAGAAAACTATCAAACCGGTATCAATTATCAGGGACCTTTTCTCACCATACAACATACCTGTTAGAAGCAGTTAGATAAACTAGGACAACGATTTTGACACTGATTCTAATAACTAGGAATGGGGTAGCTATTCAAATATTACCGAGGATGTGCATGAAGGTGCTATTCATACATCACTTTCTCAAGAAGGACAAGGCACAAAGTCTAGACTACTTGAATTTGGTCCACAACATATCTACGAAGCTAAGGAGAACGAGCAGTGACACTACAAGAAAGTCTATACGGAAGATAATACCATCAAAGACCTTGACAATATCATTCACTTATCCAATATCCCAGACAACCTTAACAATTCCTCTATCATGAAACTTACCGCAGCTGACATCAACACACCCAATGAAACTTTACCACTCGTATTTCCTGATCTCATAGACTGGGATGAACATGAAAACCATGGCATACCTATTTTCCTAGATGATGACTCCATTATCCATTACCTATGTACGGTGTTGGCATTCTACACTCTTATGAGAATAGTTGATGTTTTCATTGATGCCAACCATCTGGAAACCTTCTGGCATTCACCTAGTAAGCCATCGGCAGTTACCGGCACTGACAATAGACATCTACATACATCGGTAGGCACTTCACTAGTAGCGGCAACAATGCATACCAACACCCCAGCCGACAGGGAATAAACTTTTTTTTATTGTATTTAAATGTAATTATCTTTTGTAAAGCCAACATGGTACGTTGTAATAGACTCATATATATGTATGAGATTTTGTAAGTCATTTTGTAAGGAGCGAATGTAAGAGAGAGTAAGAAAATAAGGAAAAGGAAGAATGTTATATGCAAATGCATAAGTCAAAATTTTTATAAGGTTTTGGTTATAGAATGAGCTTAAACCAGTACTGAACCTGGCATAGTTGATGCTGATTTAAAGAAGTACATTGTATTGGATTTCATAATCCACTTTTGTAGTCAGTTTGACTCTTATTGATCAATGAGCTCTAGGCAATTGGCCTCCCTGCATGTGTAGGCCTCTCATTGTAAGTAATATTTATTTACTAGCCAGTGAGTGAATATTGTGGGTCACAAATCCCACCGAGGTTTTTCCCACACCGGGTTTCCTCATTAAATATCTTGTGTTATAGTGTGTTCTCTATGTTGTCTCCGTTATTCTTATTTGCTGCATTAATTCTTATTTACCGATACATTGTTTTGGGATGCAAAGTTCTTAATAAGTTTAAATATTCTTCTAACCAGTTAGATACTGATTCACCCCCCCTCTCAGTATCTTTGGGACTATCATTAATTCTAACAATTGGTATCAGAGCCTAGTCCTCTATTTTGAAAAGCCTAACAACTTGAGGAAGATTCTGACACCGATACAGATGGAGAACTGAAGAAAACAATTGGTAGGAGCTCTTGTAGATTATGATGTAGAGAAATTGAAGAATATCAAACTTGAAGATGATCTAAGAACTACACATGGATTCATTCAAGGACTTCAGGAGAATCTTACTATAGCTCAAAATAAAAGAAAAGAACTTCATGAGAAGATGCAGAAAGATGATGATGAAAAAGAAACTCTTAATGAACTTGTGAACAAGTTGAGATAAGAAAAGAGTAATATGAAGAATGAAATGCAAGATATGACTATGAGGTTTTGTAAAGACATTGAAGATAGGAAGAAGAATGAAGAAGAGTTGACTAGGAGACTCAATGATGCTGGAAATGAAAATCTAAGACCTAGTCATGAAAATGATATGTTGAAGACAGATCTGATTCACATGCATCATGATAAAACTGAGCTTATGAGACAAAAAGGAATTCTAGAAAATGAGTTGGCTACTACAAATCAACACAAAGAGAAATTCAAGAAAAGTTTAGAGGAACTTGATAACATGCTAAAAAGTGAGAAACCTAATGGAGATACAAATGGACTTGGATTTGAAGTTGGAGAAAGTTCCAGTTGTGCAAACAATCATGATCATAGTAAACCGGTAAGACAACCTAGTGCTTATAAATTTAATGGGAAATGCTTTAACTGTAACAAGTATGGTCATAGAGAAAATCAGTGTAGATCTAAAAATAATCAGAACATTAATGCACCCACCGGTCAATGTTCCAAATGCAACAAAGTTGGTCATAATTCAGAAAACTACAGAATGAATGTGAAATGTTATGTTTGTGGAAGATATGGACACTTATCTAATCAATGCAGAACATAAACTGACATAGGATATGGAAAGGCTATTCAGAAGAATAATGTAACTTGTTATGCTTGTAACAAGATTAGACATAACAAAAAATTCTATAGACGCAAGACTTCATCGACAAATAATAAAGGATCTAGTTTGAAAGGCAAAGAAAAGGTAGATGAGGTAAAGGAAGAATTTTCAAAACAATGGATTAGAAAGAGAGATCAGAATGTTGATGAAACTATCTCTTCACTGGTAGAACAAAGTAACCCTCCACTAGCGGGAGATTCTTCATCCAACTGAGAAGTAACCCTTTAGGGGTATTGCAACAAATTGAATATCATGCAGATTACCCTCGCTTGATGGTAATAAGATAGATTTCTTCTTTACCAGAAGATGTGTTAAGTTTTCACTTAACCGGTGAGCATTTAATGCGGTTGGTAAGAGAAAAGTCATTATAAATCATTGGATTTCCCTCATTTTTGATTCACCGAGCATTCAAATTAGTAGAGAGCGCGAAAACTGAGCAAAGGCATTCAAGGCAAAGGTGTGAAGTGATTTATTTCAAGCATTGAGATATTGTTAGGTAGCTAAAGCTTATTTTCAATGGGTTCTTCTTCTACTCCCAAGTTTATTGCGAACCCTACTATTGTGGAAAATGTAAAATGCCCTAGGCCCGTGTTTAAAATAATTCCCAAAGTAGCTAAGCAAGATGATTCCATAGGAGCATTTTCAAAAATTCCTGAAGGTGTACCTTATGCTAAAGACCTTAGGATGTATATACATTGCCATATAGAAGAACTAGGTATTGAAGAGTTGATGAAAATGTATACCAATATAATTTGTGATGAAAATGGTGCTATCAAACCTAAACACAAGATTATAGAAACTCTAGGTTTTGTGGAAATATTGAACATTCCCCAATTTCTGGAAGTAGTGAGAATAGTTTTAAGCAGAGCACATGGATGATTTCTATGGCTGGATTATGTCTAAAAAATTAGTTGATAAGCAATTAGGCCAGTGACTGGTTTACCCATAACCAACAGTAGACCTGACAAATCAAAGAAAGTTTCTAACAATAAACGGATGACCCTAATTGCAGCAACATCAGACAGTAGATCACTAAGAGTGAATGGCATCAAAGATATCAATGTGAGATTCATAAGTATGGTGTTAGGTTACAAGACTACACATGCAAACAAGCTTAATTCAGTTTCTAGCCTTTGCATTAATAGTGCTTATGAGATGGTTAACAACAATGCAATGATTGATGTCTGTGACTAGATGAAAGATGAACTCATTAATAATTTGAAAAAGATTAAAGGAGGCAAGAAAGGGACATTTTGCTTTCGTAATCTTTTAGTATGCTTAATGTTGTATTTCACCAAACAAATCCTTGGTACAGGACTGAAAGACTTTGGGTACGACATACCGGTAGGAAAACAATTACATGAAGCTTTCATCGGCATGGGAACTGCATAGGATAACAACATAACTAAATACTTTAAACATTTTCAAGCTAAAGTGAAAACCAGAGAAAGACTAATGCAAAGTGTAGTGGACAAATATGACAAAGAAATTTGTTTTTTCATCAAGAAGGATGAGACATGCATGGAAGTTGTACTTCCTCAAACTATTTGGGTAACTGAAATGGATTGTGAGGTAGATCTCAACATTATTGAGACTTATGCAAAATCTTTGTTAGATGCACCAAGATAATGAATAGAACAAGTTTTTGGTAGTGCTGAAACTATTGAGAGTGGTGTAAAAACAATGAAGCAAAGGAAGAAAAGAGAAAAGTACATTAGGAATGCCTTGAAGAAAGTAAAGGAAATCAAAGAAAATGTTATGAACTTTACTGGGATAACGACTAGTGAGCTTGAAGGACTGCAACCGGAGGCACACATTTCACTGGCTGGTACATCTTCTAGAACCGATAGTGATAAGGTAACAGAGTTCAAAAGAGTTGAGAGGAAGAGAAAAACTTCACCAGAACCCTCTCCTTCACCCAAAAGAACAAGGACATTGAGGAAGAAATAACAGGCAGTAAGGCAACCGGCTAAGAAACTAACTCCCAAGAAGAAACAGAAACTGGTCATAAATTCATTAGATGATTTGTTAAATGAAATAACAAATTTTGAAAATTTGGCTAATGTGAGTAAACTATATAATTCATTTAATGATTCTAACAAGGAAAGCATTGAGAATAGTATTATCTTACACTTGGACATATTTAAGAAATTTTTTATTGAAGTTGTGGATGACTTGCCTAATGAATTGTATAGAAAATTAGATGTAAAAAGGATAGTAGTGATGGAATTGGATAAGAAACTAAAAGTTGAAAAAATTCTAGCTATTCATCCTATGAATTCAAAAGAAGAAATTGATGATTTGATTTATGAGGCTAATAGATCCGCATTTGGTAGTAGTCACCAGCAAGTAAGTTTGATGGTAGGTAGAGTAAATGAGATTGTAGAGGAGATTGTTGATAAATGAGATATATTTTTTGTGGAAAAAGAAGAAAAATGAAGAATTAAACCGACCAAAGAAAACATTCAAAGTATATTATAAGGATAAGGACAGCGGGAAAGGTAAAATTGGAGGAATTCAATATATCAAGATTAGTAATAATATACCACCACCACCTTTGGATACTACACTTGTACATACTGATGATCCACCAGTTATTGACACTAAAGGTGTCACACATGATGACACTAATCATGAATCTGAGATACTTTTTACCATGAATGTGGATACTCAGAAAGTGAATATTGTTGTAAATAAGGATAGTGCTGAGGTTAAGGATGATAATGTTGATAGTGGCAACATTACTGAGAAACTGGTAGATAAAGTTGAGGTTGAGATCCAAATAGAGCAATCATTACAAACGGGGCAACCATTGGATACTGGGAAGAATACTAAAGGTAAAGATGCTGGCACAAAAAAACCTACTGAGATAGAGATACCGACAGTTGAGCATACAAAGAAACCTATAGAGAAACTGACAATCACTGAGACACCCAAACCATCAGACAAACCTTTATAGGTTGAAATGCAAACTCAAACTGATCCACAAGAGGTAAACATAAGAAAAATGGTTACAAATGTTGGAAGCACAAAGGTAATGAAGGTAATTGGTCAGACATTTGGCACTTCAAACCTACAAATGTTACTGAAGTACTCTTGGATTCAATCAAGAAGATAACAGACTGCAATGCATTGGCCTACAAAGAAATGGATGATACCACACCAATTCTTAAATTGATTGAACCGAAATGTAACATAGATCATGTTAAGGATTCTTTAGGTAAATTGGACACATTGTCCAAATTCATTGCCGACAATGTAATAACGGTTGATAAGGTGAATGAGGACACCTTCAAAGAGAAAGTTTAAAAGGAGAAGGATAAATTCTTTGAAGACAAAATAAATAAGTGCACAAAACACATAAATACATTATTACTGACACTGAACTCTATGATTTTGGAATACAAAGAGTTGTACAAAGAAACATGCAAACCGCATCTTTTGACAGAGGACATAGAAAAGGAGATCGACAGAGTACAGAAAGAAATAGATGATATATCTGAAAACATAATTGGTTCATCCGAACCTATATCAGTTATTGAGCATGAAATAGAAGGTTTTGAGGAGAAATTGGAGAAACTTGAAAAAGATAAGGCAAGGATTAAGTCAAATGCTAGAGAACTTAAGTATAAACTTGGTCCTAAGTTGGACAACCTTATCTCTCTAAGAAATGAATTCTCTAAGGCATTACTCCAAGGAGAATGTTCATTGGAAGATCACATGCATAATATCACCGACACGATCCAGCAGACTGAGGCAACCCTGAAAGACAACAACAGATTCATGTAGAGTCTAAATTTGGTTTTGGTAGATATATTTTAGATTCAAACCAACCGGTTACAAACTTTGAGGTGAAATTTTTACACTCATTTGACTATTTTTCACAACCTTTGTTATTGATGTCAAAGGGGGAGTAGTGGAGAGAGAAAAATGATTATTCAGATGAGATCATCTACTCAAGGGGAGCACATCTTTTTGGTAATTTTTTTTGGACTTTTGTTTTGGAACAATATTTGGATTTTTCTCATGAGTGTTGCCATCAATGCCAAAGGGGGAGATTGTTGGCATTCTACACTCTTAGGAGAATACTTGATGTTTTCATTGATGGCAACCATCTGGCAACCTTCTGGCATTCATTTGGTAATCCACTGGTAGTCACTGGCACCGGCAATAGATATCTACATACACCGGCAAACACTTCACCATCAGCAGCAATAATGCATACCGGCACCCCAGCCGACAAGGAAAAAATTTTTGTTTATTATATTTAAATATAATTATCATTTGTAAAGCAGACATGGTATATTGTAATAGACTCATATATATGTATGAGATCTTGTAAGTCATTTTGTAAGGAGAGAATGTCAGAGAGAGTAAGAAAATAAGGAAAAGGAAGAATGTTATATGCAAATGCATAAGGCAAATTTTGTATAAGTTTTTGGTTATAGGATGAGCTTAAACCGGTATTGAACCTGGCATAGTTGATGATGATTTAAAGTAGTACATTGTATTGGATTTCATAATCTACTTTTGTAGTCAGTGTGACTCTTATTGAGCAGTGAGCTCTAGGCAGTTGGCCTCCCTGCAGGTGCAGGCCCCTCATTGTAAGTAATATTTATTCATTGGCCAGTGAGTGAATATTGTGGGTCACAAATCCCACCGAGGTTTTTCCCACACCGGGTTTCCTCGTTAAATATCTTGTGTTATGGTGTGTTCTCTATGTTGTCTCTATTATTCTTATTTGCTACATTAATTCTTATTTATCAGTACACTGTTTTGGGATGCAAAGTTCTTAATAAGTTTAAATATTCTGCTAACTGGTTAGATACTGATTCACCCCCCTCTCAATATCTTTGGGACTATCATTAATCCTAACATACGGTCAACCTAGAAATAGACTCTACCAGCAAACAACGTAATGATATCTGAAATCAGGAGGGTACCAAGTCTCTCTGTCACAAAAATGAAAGAAATAAAGGATCTCATGTTGAAAACCAGTCAATGGAAGCAGCAAATCACAAAAAAGTAAAAATAAAGGATGCATCTGAGGGTGAAAACCTTTTTAAGGCACCTAAGGATGGGAGACTTGATACTCTTCCTGAACACTATCAGGAGCGATCACCCATATTGATTGAGCCCACTCAATCAATCAACATTGGTACACAAGAAGCAACTAAAAGAATACACCTAGCAGAGTCTCTAACAGAAGAAGAAAAACTAGAATTTATCAGATTCTTCAAAGAAAAGCAAATCAATTTTGCTTGGTCCTATGCAGATATGCCCGGAGTAGATCCACACTTAATCATGCATCATTTATCTATTGCTCGAGGAGCTAAGACATTCAAGGAAAAACTAAGAAAGATGAATCTGCATGTAGCACTAATGGTCAAAGCTGAACTAAAAAAAAATTAGACGCCGATTTTATTCGACCTATAAACTATGTTGAATGGATTGTAAACACTGTGCCAGTTTCAAAACCAGATGGAAGCATTAGGATATGCATAGATTTTTGGTATGTTAACAAAGCCTATCCAAAGGATGGCTTTCCTTTGCCCAACATTGACATAATTGTAGACCTCACAGCAGGCCATACAATGTTATCATTAATGGATGGTTTTTTTGGCTATAATCAAATCAAGATAGCTCTAGAGGATCAAGATAAAATAGTGTTCACCTATCCTTGGGGAACGTATTGCTGGAATGTCAGGCCTTTTGGCTTAAAGAATGTTGGGACAACTTATCAAAGAGAAATGACGATAATCTTTCATGATATGATGTATACCTTCATGGAGGACTATGTGGATGATTTAATAGCTAAGTCATTTACTCGAGCAAAAAATCTGGGCATATTAGATAAAATCTTTCAAAGATTGGAGAAATTCCACATCAGGCTAAACCCTAAGAAGTGTGTCTACAGGGTAACATTAGGCAAATTATTAGGCTACATTGTGTCAGAAAAGGGCATTGAAGTAGATCCAACAAAGGTATAGGCCATCATGGAGATGCCACCTCCCAAGAACATTAGCCAACTTATATCTCTACAAGGACGACTATAGTATATCAGTTGATTCATAGCCCAATTAATAGATAAAAGTATACCATTCAATCATTTGCTACATAAGAACATACCATTCAGATGGGAAGCCAAGTGTGTAGAATCATTCTATCAAATCAATCAATATCTAATGAACCCACCAGTTCTAGTACCACCAATAGCAGGGAAGCCACTTATTCTCTGCATATCCACAACAAACATATCATTGGGGGCACTATTAGCACAAGAAGATCAAGAAGGCAAGGAACAAGTTATCTATTACATCAGCAGAAGATTAAATGGATATGATTTGAATTACACATTCATTGAGAAGGCTTGTTTAGCTGTGGTATTCACCTCTCAAAAGTTCTGACATTACATGCTAACTCACACAATCAAGCTTGTAGAAAAAATTGATCCTCTCAAGTATTTACTCAGCAAAGCAACGCTCATAGGTAGACTAGCTAAATGGGTCATGGTTCTTAGTGAATTTGATATCCAATACATAGAGCGTCAGGCTATCAAGGGACAAGTAATTGCAAATCAATTAAGCAACCAATGGAGGTCAAATTTCTAGATAGGGATGTCCTTACTGTTACCACCAAGCAATGGACCCTGTACTTTGATGGTTCCTATACTCAACATGGCTCAGGTGTCCGCATCTTGTTCGTCACTCTTGAAGGACACACCATTCCAAGATCATATCGACTCATGTTTCCATGCACAAATAACACTACCAAATATGAAGCACTGGTCACAGGAATCAAAATGGTCATAGAATAGAGAATCATGGAATGGAAGGTCTATGGAGATTCCCAACTGGTCATAAATCATATCAACAATGAATATCAGACAGAGGATGACAAGTTGTTGCCATACAAAAAAATGGTGGACAACTTCCAATAGTACTTTGTAGACATCACCTTTGAATAAATACCAAGGTTGGACATCAGAGCAGCTAATGCAATGGCCACTATTACTTCACTGCTACAAATTCTAGAGCGACAAATTCATTATGTGTTCCTGGTAGAGAAACTCTTTTCCCCAGCCTATGACAATTATGCATCCCATGTTATCTATGCCTTAACTGGTTCAGACTCTCCTTTATATGAAATGATATATGAGTATGTTAAAACCAATACCCTACCCAATGACCTATCTAGGAATGAAAAACATAACTTTATCTGGCAAGCGGCCCATTATACCCTAACGGCTGATACTCTTTATCGTCAAGGTCTAGATGGTACTCTTCTTCGTTGCCTTGATCGTAATGAATCTGACTCAGCTTTACACGAGCTTCACGAAGGTATCTATGGCATACATTCAAGTGGTCCTACTCTTGCTAAAAAACTTTTAAATATGGTATATTACTGGCTAACAATGGAGAAAGACTCTTATCAATTTGCAAAGAAATGTCCTAAGTACCAAATCAATGGCAATCTTATCCATGCACTAGCACAAAAATTACAGCCATTTACAAAATCTTGGCCTTTCTGTTAGTGGGGATTTGAATTAATAGGAAAAATCCATCCCTTATCTTCAAATGGACACAAGTTCATTATCACTACGATAGAGTATTTTAGAAAATGGATTGAAGCAGTCCCAATGACCACTATAACTGGAAAACAAATTGCCTCTTTTATTCTCAATTATCTGATCTATAGATACGACATTCCTAGTTCCATCATCACAGACAATGGGCGTCCCTTCAAAAATCAGGATGTGTGAGAACTATGTGAACCATTCAAAATCCAACATCATTTCTCTACACCTTACTACCCATAGGCGAATGGTCAAGTAGAGGCATCAAATAAAATGATATTAAAAATCCTAAAGAAGAAAGTAAATGATGTGGGAAAGTATTGGCATGTACAACTCAATCTGACACTTTGGGCATACAGGAATAGCATCAAGACACCTACACGAGCTACACCATATTCTTTGGTGTATAGATCAGAAGCAATTTTACCTCTTGAGGTAGAAATTCCATCACTCAGAGTATCTTTGAAGGGTCTCATTCTAGGTGAGGAGTATCAGATCAACAGATTGCAAGAATTAGAGCTTCTAGATGAAAAATACCAACAGGCCTATAATCACCTCAAAGCATACTAGCATCGCATGTGCAGAAGCTACAACCACAAAGTCATCCCTAGCATTTTTAAATGTGGTGATCTCGTACTCAAAGAAAATCCCAGAAATCAACAGGATCAAGAAAAGAAGGGCAAGTTTGAACCTAACTAGTTGGGTCCCTATGTCATTATATCAGCCTATGGATCAGGTGCCTATCAACTTACAACTTCAGAGGGTGATGTGTTCGATGAACCAATGAACAACATCCATCTGAAGAAATTTTATACTTGAGTAGTCTAATGCATGGAAAAAGTTAAAAAACAAAAAAAACAAAAAAACAACAAAAAGGTGCAATAAAAACAAGTGGCGAAAACCTGACAACAGGTGCTATTTGTGAGGGAACAACTCCTCTATCTATCATTAATCATATCTTTTGCATCGCCCAACACTTTATACACAACATTATCCTGGACATACTTAGTGTAGTCACTATCCTTGCTTATCTGAATATCAGTTCATTATATCCCACCATGGCTTGGTGATCATTGTACATATCCAAATCAATCAATATTTATAAATAGGGGCAACATTCATCTGACTTCAAACAAACAAGAATCGCAACACACCAAGAAAATCCTGTCAACAACAACTCTAGCAGCTAAGAAAGCAAAACACTTCTCCGATCAACAACTTCAACACACATAATGGATGATTTTCTAAAGTATAATTTGTTAACATCTTGCATGAAGTTTTTGAATATTTTTGTACTTGAACCTTTTGAATTATTGTATCCCCTAAATTTTCTCAATGATGCATCAAGATAGAGAAAGTGGTTGGAGACTCCAATATTTTTTTAATTTTCTGTCTGTGAGGCGATCACTTGTATTGTGCAAATATTTGTCTCAAGATGTAATTTGAAGCATATCACTAAAGACATTGTTCAACTTTGCACATACAAAGGGTTTAATCTTGTCTATTTATATGCAAGAAACACTCAGGTCGTCTTGGTTCAATTATACCTCGACGCTTTGCCATCTTACAATATTAAAATCCTTGTAAATTTTTATCAAGTCATTATGGTTCAATTATACCATTATGCTTGTATAAATTTTCAACATATCCATAGCTCAATGATGATAAAGACAAAGAAAGCAAAAACATGTGACTATACAGGAATGACAAACGATGAAATGAGGATGATCAATTAGTCGCATCTCATTTTATAATTAGTTGTATATCATTATCATACATCTCATTTTCAAGATACTTCTCACAACATATCATTATCATACATCTCATTTGCAAGATGCATCTCACATCATATCATTATCATACATCTCATTTTCAAGATACATCTCATAGTATATCATTATCATACATCTTACAAATCATAATATCATTGCATCTTCATCATCAATCATATTAATCACTATCATATCAACATTTATCTAAGCATTACATCATCATCATAGAACTATCATATCAATGCATAAATCATCATTCATAAGCACATCACATGTGGATCAGAAAATCGGTGTCATATATATCTTAAAAATTGGTCAAAATATACAAAAGATGTCATGTCTATCAAAATACAACAAAATGCTCAAAATACAATGGAGACAAGTCTCTCAGGTATGAATATCTCTTGAGGCTGACGGTCTCACAGTAGATGTCTCCCAACACCTGGATCTCTAGGTGGATCATGTTGGGAAGGTCCTGTAACCTGTCTGCTCTCTGTCCTCGAATGAGTTTGTATTGATCGACTCGATGCCACCACAACATATCTAGGAGCTCTATGATCTCTAGGGACCACCTCCTCATATAAGCGCCTATAGTACTTAGCCTCCTTGGCTACATACTGCATCTCTCTTAGTGTGTCTCTCATAGAACCACTAGTCGCCGCTCTCTCCGAGCTATCCGCCCGAGACTCTGCTTGACCTAGGCGCTCTATCACCGTATCCTTATCTATGGTAATCTGTGTAATATGGCATTGCTCAGCCAATACCTATGCCTAAAGCTATTGCACTATCATCTATAGGGACCTAATCTGTGCGTCCTCTCAGTGGGTGGGTACCCGAACCTAAATGCGTACCTATGTAGTGGTACCACCCATCCCTGTCCCTTTCATAGGCGTCGATGGAGGTAATACATCTGATCTACTCCTCTAAGTCGACTGCCAGGATTCATCTATCCCACCCACAACTGCTATCACCTCACCTACTCAGCCAACTCCACCAGCTCCAACTACCAAACCTACTCTCCCTCCCTAACCAACTACTTGCCTGACTAATCCACCTCCTCTACTCCCTCTATCTCCTCCATCCCCTCCTCTATCTCCTTTTCTACCTCTACCACCTCCTCTTCCATCTCCCCCATCATCTCCTCTACCCTCCCCATATCCCTCCTCCATCTCCTCTCCCTCATCTCTCCATCCCCCTAACCTCTTAGGCTGCTCATCCTCATCATCATCAAAAGCGAGAATCATCTCCACTAGATCTGATATTCACACTATGACATGGGCCATAAAGAGAGCTCTAAACTCCTCTGTCATCCCAACATCCACCACTCCAAACCCATAGTCCCATTTCTGTCTGGCCAAATGCATGTACTCCTCCATAGCCGCTGCCCTATCAATAGTCAGACCCCACTCTAGCACATCTTGCCTTCGACGAGAATATAAACATGCTCCCTATAGTACACCCTGTTGTCGACCATACTGCCATTGTACTCGGCTATGCAAGAACCTCTCAATGATAAAAGGCGGCAATCCATATACGGTCTCTAGATGACCATATCAACGTCGTCCAACACCCTCCTCCAATTCTCTAGCTTACCTAGCTTATGCTAGACAACTATACATGTTTACCCATATGCATAAGCCTAACCAACTGGCCTATCCCTGTCAGTAAGTGTCCTCGCTGTGGGAATGTCCTCCCAAGCCCACACCTATAATAATGCGACCCCGACTGATAAACTGTTATATCCTAAATACATCACCCTGTGCAGATCTCTGTACAGATGGGCCAACATATAGGACCCCCATGCAAATGTGCGACCCTATGTCACCATATCCTCTAGCACCAATCCCCATCTCACTGCCATTCCCTTCGACCTACGGTCGGGACACAAGAAGCCAGCTATGAAACCTGCCAGTATAGAAGGTAGTGGAGCATACTCAAAATCTATAAACTCCTACCAAGGGATCTCATATCCACAAATTTGATTATCATGAAATATCCGATGAAGAGCCTCTATCCCATCCGCCTCTGTTTGCTCATATGGAAATAATGCCCCTATCACTAGAATCCGTAGAATCCGATAGCAGTCCTCTGGAGTGACTGTCATGTTGCCAATAGCCAAATGAAAGGTGTTTGTATCACTATGCTACCTCTCTACCAAAGTTGTCAACAAACCCCAGTTAATAATATACTGAGGCATGTCCAACAAAGAGGATAATCCACACCTCTCTATGATATCCCTATCTTCCTGTGTCAACCAAGGAATCAAAGACCATGGTCTAGGAAATCGCTCACACGACTGAAGTACGCCAAGATGTTCCTGTAACAACAAAACATGTCCAAGCATCAGTTTCCACATCGATTTGATATATCCAATTTCATATCCAATCAACTTGAAACAACACAAGTATCAAATCAAGTTTCATATCAAACATCAAGATCCATAACACAAGCACCATATCGAGAAATCATATCAAAAGTTCCATATCAAAAATCAAATCCCATATTGAAATCAACACAATATCAAACTTGAAACAATGAAATATCAAATCAAGTTTCATGCCAGACATCAAATTCCATATCAACATCAAATCCGATATATCTAAAATCGAATCCCATATCACCTTGAAACAACGCAAGTATCAAATCAAGTTTCATATGCAACATCAAGACCCATAATGCAAGCACCATATCAAGAAATCATATCAAAAGTTCCATATCGAAAATCAAATCCCATATCAAAATCAACATAATATCAAACTTGAAACAATGATATATCGAATCAAGTTTCATATCAAAAATCAAATCTCATATCGAAATCAACATAATATCAAACTTGAAACAACACAAGTATTATATCAAGTTTTGTATCAAACATCAAGACCCATAACACAAGCACCATATCGAGAAATTATATCAAAATATCCATATCGAAAATCAAAGACCCATATCGAGAAATAACATCAAAAACCCATAACACAAGCACCATATCAAGAACCATATTAGGAACCATATCGGAAATCATGAATAGGAACTCATATCGGATATTACATTCAATGAAAAGGCACAAATCAAAGATCCAAATCAACAACAAATCAGGATCATCATTCTATCAATCAGCTTGGTACTTCAAACAACAAAAGCAATTTCCCAATCTAAACAAAACTGAGACATCATCATAGCAGGCACAAAATTGGCTAAACATGCATTCCAAAGCACTTGGCAGACACCTACCCACCCCCAAATAATCTTCCTCCATCTATTTTCCCCAAAACGCCATCTTTCCACTCCTTTCTAGCTAATTTTCTGCTCATGCGCTAAGAAATCTCTCCCATGTGCTAAGCTGCCACCCAGGCAGTAGATAAACCCAACTATGCACTACAAACTTTGCCCTATACGCTAGGTTAACCCTACGCATTGCCAAAATTACCCTCTGTGCCAACCTACGAACCCTATGTGATACGTTAACCCTACGCGCTACCTTGTTTCTCACATGTACAACCCTGTTATCCCTATGCGCTATTCTATCCTACGGGATACCCTAATCTTGCGACATGCTATTCAATGACTCCTAGATGCTACCCTAGTTGACAAACCCTAAGTGCTAACTGTTTTATCGTATGCGCTATGCAATAGACTTGACGCGCTAAACCGTGAAAATCCAACACAAAAAATAAAAAACGTGATCAAAATTGACGAAACAAAAAGAAAAAGGGGCAAAATTTGGATGCCCATACGTGGCGGGCCTCCGGTATCGATGAATGCGCTCGAATTGATGCAAAGCATAGGGAACCGACATCTTGTTTCTCTCCAAGTGTCACTCTCACAAGAAGTCAATGGGTGCAAATAAAACAAATGAAATCACTTTTTACGTTTTATAGGGTAAAAGTCAACTCGGGTTGGTAAGTGGGGCATGTATTTTTCTCGTTTTTCTCACGTCGAATCCTACCAAACATCATTTTTCGGGAGATGAATAAATTAAACACCACATTCAACACAATCAAAATTTCAAAATGCGATCAAATAAAAAACGATTATCAACTCAACAAAATTTTCAATTTTTGTGATACATCTCTCGAGGGGGCATTATCAATATCATTCATCAAATCTGGGGCATGACATCGACATCTCGACATATGACATCACATCGACTAAATTTTGACGACACATGAAATTTTTCTTTGAATCAACATGTTTACACATGTCACTTGAAAGAGGGGCAAAACGTAGAGGTATAAAAATGACCACTTTCCTAAGTGAATGTTTAATATTCATTTTATTCGCATTCCCCTATTTAATTAAATTAAATTAAATTAAATCTTTCACATTCATCTATTTGATCAAATAAATTATTCAATTTATTTAATTAAATCCCCTTTCTAGTCTTTTTAACTAAATTTATATTTAATTAAATTGTTCACTTTAAATAAATAAATCTAATTTATTTATTTAAATCCCCCACTTGTATTTATGGAAGTTGCATCTATTTTTATTTAAATAAAGAAATTTATTTTAATTAAAATTACCCTCCCATCCACTTGCATTCTCCTACATCTCCCACTTGCCTCTCTAACCCCACTTTTAGATTTTTCTAATCACTTCTAAATTAGCCTAACCCATCCCTTAAATATTGTTACATCCCTAAGCAAAGGGAACTCACTTCTCAAACCCTTAAAGTCTGTGGAAACCATTAAAGGCTTTATGTCCTAAACAAGTTAACCTTGAAAGTCTTCCAAACCATTAATGGTTAACTCAACCCTCATCTAACCCAAGGGTCTCATTAAGAATTCATTGCTTTGACCATGGTTATCCCTTTAACCCTTGCACAAGAGTTTATCCTATGGGTAAAAGCTTTATTCACGGGATAACCCTAACCTAACCTTAACCCTTACCTCCTAAGGTAACCATGAGGTCTTCTCAAGCATTTATTGCTTCTTACATCCCCTCTCAAACAATCTTATATTGACAGTTGTCACCATTTCATTGGTGAGAATTGTCAACATGGATTGATAACTTTGAATCCTAATCCTTGATAAGATCATCCAATCCCGACCCTTCATTACCCTATTTTTTCCTATAAATAGAGCTCCCAAACCTCCATTTTTAGATCCAAGTCTTTAGCATCACACTTATAAGCATTTTACTAAGCATATATAGTTATTTTATCAAAGCATTTAGTCTCCCTTAGAATAGAAATAATCTAATAAACATTTTAGAAGTATTTCTATTATCATAAATAATCATATTAAGGTAGTGTATCATGTTAGGATAGTTCTTTTACTAATGCTTGCATCTTATCATCATATAAATGCTAGTTTAATTTATATTTGTTAATATCATGCACATTTAGGATTGGATTCATGTTAGACTAATCAAACATCCCTCATTCCTATGATTGTCATCCCTAAGTCACTTTTCTCAGTAATCTGAGAGCAAAGGCATTGGATTGAGGGGCCTTGTGAGATAGAGAACAATGGAACATCCCTTGGGAAGTGGAGTTATTCAATATAACTCCATAAATTGCACCGAGAGTCCCATTGGTGTGTGGACAAGTCTTGAATTTGTATTTTCCATTTCATCACACCACTTTTCCTGCACATAATCAGGATGACCACATTTGATGAATTTCAAATCTCTCATGTATTGGGAAGGCAATATGCATACAAAATATGTGCCTAATTTTAATGTGGTGTATGAGGATATAAGGCTGTGGATGTAAAGGGAAACATTCCCTATACATATGTGGGAGCTGACAAGAAAGGACACCCAAAATCTTGTCCAAATTTTGCCTATTAATGATGACAACTTGCCAAATGTGTAAAGGTCTTTATTGTAATATGTGTTTTAGATTCAAAACTAGGGTTTCTAGATTGTTCCTAATTATTTGGTTTTCCATCTCCTGGTTGAAGCTTGGTTTCAATGTTGTTTTTTACCAAGTTTGTCAAGGAGGTGTTAATATGGGAGGAGACAAAAATATAATGGAGCCAACTTCTTGCAAAAATTTGGAAAAGAACGGGGAGCTATGGACAAAGATTACTAATGGCGGCCTTGTACCATATCTCAAGAGATTACATGGCCAGGATTAAAAAATGATAGAGGAATTTGTGAATGATTGGCGTAATGGCACCCTTATCACTTTTGGGGCCAAATTCAGAATTAATAAGTCCTTTATTACTGAGATCACTAGTTTATAGATTGATGGCAATAAGTTCTATAGGGAGAGGAAAGTTACGGAGGAAGCCCTTTTGGTCTTCTTCGATAAACAAAGTGAAAGAGATAGAGTGTAGAAGATGGTAGACATTATAAGGTACATAACTCTAGGTGGAAATGGATGGAGTCATTATAAGGTACATAACTCTAGACGACCATTTCGTTAGTATATTTTCTTATCACTTCATGATTTTGAATCACTTTAGTCATGATAGAAGAATTTCTTTGCCCTTTTATTTGTTGTCCTCTCTTGAGCATAGTTTGGAAAATCATGCCAAGAATAATGATAACCATGTTCTGCACGAGGCTTTAATTATGCTTATTATGAAAGAAGATAAATCTCATGGGGCCAAACACTCCCCTATTGTGAAAACCCCCAAATATTTGACTTGCCCCAACGTATACATGGTTTCTGAGAGTGAGGTTGAGGAAGAAGAGGATGGTATGACAATGGATTAGCATCATCTCAACATTCTAGATGACCCTTATTATTGCTCCTCTAAGGAAGAGGGCCACCCACAAAAATTTACTCGGGTACTAGTAGAAGTAGAAGAAATAAACACCCTAGACTGGCTACCAGTAAGCTTAAAACCCCTACATCTAAGCCTCAAGGGTTGGGTCTGCCATGTTCGAAAAAGACAAAATTAGAGAAAATAGGGGAATCAAAGGGTAAAGTTGAAGAAAAAATTAAACTTGACATCCCTCTCAATGTGGACCAAGTGGACCCAAGAGAGAATAAAATTGACAACGGACTTTGAGGTGCTGCTGATAAATTTTTCTAATGCCCAGGAAAAAAAGTTTCACTGGGTTAGCAATGAAATTCATCTTTTAAAGGAAGGAATTAAATATATAATTAATACTTTTACTAAAAATCCCACACTAGAAAAGACCAATAATCCTCTCAGAATGACTCAAAAACTCACTGAGGATGTCAAAGTTATGAAAACAAAAAACAAGCCTAGGATTGTTCAGCTAGAAAAGAGTATGGAGGAGATTAAGAGCAAACTAAGGAAACTAGTTGAGATAAGAAAAGAAGCTATGAACAGTAGTGCAGGAGGTATGAGAAAGGTTAACAAGATGATGGTGTTCCAAAGAGCCCAACCAATTACCAGTGTCCAGCTTTCAGTGGCTAAACTTGAAGTTCGCAAGGGACAGATTCACAAGTTACTATTGGACCCTCTACCAGAATAAGAAATAGAAACTAGGAGAGGAGCACAATGAGATTTATAATGGAAGAGCTTGAGGAGATTAATAAGAATACGATACAAAATAACTCTAAGCTCATGCATTCTTTGATTTAGTTTTTTCCTATTTGTTCTGCTAGTGCTTAGTCTTGGTATCATTGTTGGTTGTGGTGTTGTGGGGTTTTTCCTTTGTCTTTGTTGTTGTTTAGCTACTATTTAAATATTTAAATTTTTGTATGAATTTGGGTTTCGGGTCCCTATAAAACATGTTTATCTTAATAAAAAACAAATAGGTTTTTAAGGGATATGAAACCCTTTAACAAAAAACTACATCAAAAATTTGCCAAAAGAAAAACCCAAAGGTAGTCCATAGATAGCAAAAGACCAGCAAAACACCAAAAGATAGCTACAATGACAGGCAAAGGAAAGACACCAATACAATTTTTTAACAGCCTTCATGGTCATAGTTTCCAGCTGAGTTATATTTAGGGCAATTTTCTTCACCTCCTAAATATCATGATTGACAGATTTCTTCTTCAAATTAGCTCTAGTTATTTTACTCGGACCATCCATCTCATCCTATTTTTTCTCCATAATTTCCATATTTGTCAAAACCCCTTCTTGGTGAAGAGATTCCAAATTTCCTACCATAGTGTTTATGCTTTCAACAGAGCTCTTCACCACCTTGTGATTGTAAGAGTCCAAGAAGATCAGAATCTCATTGACCTTCTGAAACTTGTTCTCCACCTAGATCAACCTTCCTTCAAACACTTTCTTGATTTTATCTTCTAGGTAGGAAATCTTGGCATCATAATATTTTTTTATATTAGAAACCGTGGCCATAGTTTTCTGCATAGAATCCACGATTGTTTTTGTTTGATCCATCATCCACTATTCAGCAACTTGATTCTCCTATCTATTATTCATTTCCTAAACTTTGATTTTTATACACTTTATCTCATAAAAACCCCATTTGAACATTCTGAAATTATCTACTGCAACATCACGGACAACAACTAGAATATCATCCAGATTCTCCCTATCCAAATTAAGGAAAGAAGAGTTGGCATTGAGGTCATTCCGGAAGGGAAGTATATTAGTATGAGAAGGGGCTTGGATAGTCTTATCCAGTAAGGAATCATTAGAAGGGTGGGATTCAAAATTAGAGACAAAGAATGGGGAGGCTCTACCCTTCTTCTTTTTATCACCAACCTTTAGGGAAGACTTAGACTTTGACTCTAACACCTTCATTCCAGTATTCCACTCTACCTTTTTAGAGGAAAGACTCACAAACCCTTGTTCTTTACAATCACTAGACCCATCTGAAACCCTAGAGGAAGGGGAAGGCAATGTCCTAACATGTTGATAGAACAAAAAAAGAAAACCCCTATGAAGAGTAGGGGAATTTTTGTTGTTTCTATGGTCCTTGATACTGGTATTGATACAAGTCATGAGATAAAAAGGAAATGAAATGCAAACTTTTTGCCTAAAATGATTGAGTAAAATAAAATGGTTCCCATAGGCCCTAGTGTATCAACCATCCAGAGTTATATATTTCATCAAAACAACAAGAACAAAATGCCAAATTGATTTGATGTTACGAGTGTTGTAGCTACTATTGTTGACTTTGGTGAGCTTCTCATTCCTAGGAAATTGGATAACATGAACATCAAACATTTTTCTCTCTATAAAATTGTGTGCCTTCCATTAAAAGTATTGTAACCTCCACAATTTACATTTCATCTAACTCCACCTTCATGCCTTCGATTTGGATTTTCCCATCCTCGAAACCCTTAGCGAATTTCTTAGTAACATTAACATTAGCTCCATGCAATCTTTCTATGAAAGGGGTAAGCCCCTCATGCTCTATAATATGCCATATAGTTTCGTTTTTCCTACACTCCTTGCAATTTAAGGGTTGAATCCTTTTGTTTTCTCCTCCCATAATGTCTCTAATGGCTGTAGAATGCAGAGTAGGAAACTTCAAGAGAGGGTCCAAAAATACCCAGAAAATATGTGAAGTAAATAGAAGTAACTCTAAAATGGCACACTTAATCATAAATCTTCGGGTCATCATATTAAGACACGACATTAGAACCCCCCTTAATGGACACATAATTAGCCTTAATATTTGTAGCTAACAAAAATCCATGGTAGGCCACCGCAGCCTCAACAAGGTGCTTGTGGTGGTCTACCATGGAGTTTTGTTAGCCAAGAAAATTAAGACCAATTATGTGTGGATTGAGGGTGCTAACAAACTTGTAGTTAGTCAGTCCTAGAGAAGACAACTAAATTTGGGGAATTAGTCAAATTTGAATTACAAAAAAGTATATTGTTAGAGTGTGATGCTAAGGTTATCAATTTTGTGAAATTGCTAATGAAACATGCTCTCAATCTCATAGAAATAAAGTTGAATACTTGTTTTAAATGTGTAATTTTTTATGTTTGAAAATTATGTGAAGTTTTAATGTTTGATATGTAGAATAGTTGGTTCACCAAAACATAGAGTTTAAAAATTGACATGATAAATTGGAGTTTTTCTCTTAGAATGTGATCTCAATTACTCAACATTGTGGTTAAGTAGCATATTTCTTTATTTAAAAATTAATTTAATATTGATTTTATGCTATTAAACCTTTTTAGTGTTTTAAGTATAAGCATATATTTATTCATTAGATGAAAGTCAATAAATAAATAAGGAAACAAATGTTAATTATTGAAAAATTATAAACACAAATCATCAATTGAATGTAGAAATATAAAAAAATGTAACATAACTTGAATCAAAATTTAGACCATCATTTGAAGTGTCTAAACGAAAATTAATTAATTAAATTTATTTTATTATTAAAATTGATGTATTAAATATATTTAAATATGAGGAGGCCAAAAATATCACACAAACTGGTACTTAGTCAACCCTAGATAAGAAAATTAAATTTGGAAAATTAGTCAAATTTTAAGTATAAAAATTTATATTATTTGAGTTTGAGGATTAGGTCATCAAACTCGTAAAATTGTTAATGAAACATGCTCTCAATCCCATATAAATAAAGATGAAGTATGGTTTAAAGTATCTAAAAATTTAAAGTTTGAAAATTATGTGAAGTTTTCATGTTTAGATATGTAAAATAGTAAGGTCACAAAAACACAGAGATTACAATTTGATACGACGAATGAGAGTTAGTTTTCTTAGAAAATGATTTCAACTACTCAACATTATGGTTAACTATCATAGTTATTTGTTTAAAAACTAATTTAATATTAAGTTTATACTATTAAGATTTTTTAGTGCTTTAAGTATAATCACAATCTCATATAAATAAATAAAGAAGGAAATTTACAGTAATTAGAAAAAAAATGATAAACATAAATCACTAATTGAATATAGAAATATAAAATAATGTAAAATAACTAGGATCAAAATATTAGAGCTATATACTAGATTACAATGTGAAACACAAAGGACAATTCAATGCATTATGGTCTTATATCATAAAAAAGTTAAACACTAGTTTGCTTGGAAAATTGTCACTTTTCTATACATTAATTGCAAAATAATCTAACAAATGATGAGAATAATATAACTAGAAAATGAACTAATCTATTATTTAAAAATATTCACCAAGTGATAATGGAATAGATAACAAGAAATATCACCCAATCTAAAGAAGGTTGAATAATATTCTTCTTAGCAAACAATACAATTTTAGAGAACATAATTTTTTTTTTGATTGTATAGAGATTTTTCTTTACTTGTTTTTTTTTTAATTATACCTTCATAATAGCCTAATTTTTGTTAATATTTAGAAATATGGATAGTAAATGCAATACAACTCCTCTAAAATTTGAAGTATTCAAGAGGAAAATTGTATTTTATTTTATTTTCCATTGCATCTTTATAAAAGAAAAAATTACAATGACAATGTCTACACATATAGAATGCTAGTACAAAATTTTGTATCAATGGAAATATTTTATAGTTTTCTAGCAAGAGTATTTTTGGGTATTTCAAAAATCTTTTCTTAATATTGGAGATTGGGAGAATGAAACAAAAATGTTTGAATGATGTCAACGACAGGATACAAGGCATATAGTTATCATAAATATGTTTAGAATAGTTATATTCCTAGTGTAGGTCATCATTAGTATGGGACAATAATACATTATGCTAATGATCATGCATCATACTATCATCTAGAAATTTAAACCAAACAAAATTATAAAACATTACGGAAAACAAAGAAAAGAAAATGAAAAATACATTAAAAATATCCTATTTTGAAATTATGGTAATGCAACATAGGTTTTAGAGTGAGTGTAATATTAAATGTGATATTATATGGTTGTATAATTTCTTATGCTACAAAAACCTTGTCATTGCATAAGAAGTAATGATACACCACTTAAAAGGAAAAAACTATGAGAATTTTTTAAAGTGAAGAATAGATTTTTATTAAGTGAGGAAACTAAGAAAAGGTTTGTGTAGGATGAGTTTTACAGTAGTTTTGTGATAAGATGCATATCCGAGAAAAAAAATTACTAAGACAAGAGATAAGAATTTTAAGGGAAAATACAATTTTAAATATCTAGGTATGCATAAAGTAAAGTTTCAAATTGTGGCAATAAGGGTTACTCAAAGGAGTGTAGGTGGTGTATTAAGTTCATATATGGGTGCAAAAACCTTTGTTAATAAAAAAAATGAAGCAATTAATGTGATGTGTTAATGACACTCAAATGCATAAGAGACAAAAAGTTATTTTATTTATTTTTTCATTTAATATTATTTTCATTACAAGATTAGTATGTTAATATTTTAGATAAACATATATAAAAAATAAAAAATATATTTATACACTATTTTAATATAGGAAAAGAGTAGAATAAAAATAGATTAAAAATAAAACTATTAATTATGAGAGATTAAAAGTGTCCCTATATAAAATCTATTTTTTCTTCAAGAATAAAGATAAAACTATAGAATAAAAATATAATCATATAATTAGAGACATATTGGTCCTCCCAATAGTGTTGTTAGTTGGGAGTAGAAAATAGAAAAAAAATTAGAAAGAGTAAGGGGGAAATGTTTAGACATAGAAGGGGGGAGAGGAATATAGAGGGAGAGAGGAGGATAGAGAGAAATAAATAGAGATATAGAGAGAGGTAGAGGGAGAATAAGTGTAGAGCAAGAAAGGGAGATAGAGAGGGTATAGAGATATAGAGGAAGAGGGAGAAGGAGAGATAGAGAGACATATAAATTGTGAGATAGAGTGATAGAGAGATAGAGATTTAATGAGATATATAGGGGGAGAGTGAGAGAGATAGAGAAGTAAATATAACCAAATGAAGATGGAGATAAGGAGAGAGAAATAGGGGATGAAATTGGAGAGGGAGAGAGAGAGAGAGAGAGAGAGAGAGAGAGAGAGAGAGAGAGAGAGAGAGAGAGAGAGAGAGAGAGAGAGAGAGAGAAGAGAAGGGGAGAGAGGTGGATATAGACAGATATAGGAAAGTTGTGAATAGTGTGGTTAGTTTAGAGTAGAAAACAAAAAAGAATTTAGTATGATATTTTTTGATAGAAAACCCATTTACATTCATGTAATAATCTAGAATTATTATTTAGAATAAAATAACTTGAAATATATTTTAAATTTTTTAGATAATTGCATAAATTTAGCTGAAGATGAACAAAGATATATATTAAAAATAATCAAGTAAAATTGCTTTTGATAATGTTAGTAGGGAGAAGGCCCTAAATCTATGAAACAAGAAACCCACATAACAACAACAAAACCCTATCCACCAATAGTCAATCACATATAGCCACTGTCAACCATAAAAAATAGTCAAATATTAACATGTCCTTGTAACTAAACCTGCTAACTCTAACTAGCCACCATCTGCCCCTCATAATAATAGTATGATTATATGATGAAACAATAAGGATCACTTGGTTTTTATTGATCTAGTAACAACACTATCTTACTTAGTCAGATCATTTTATGCTCCTATCTGCCTTCAAAACATTCTGCAGATACTCCTTCTAGTTCGGAAATCAATCACACTACCACACTTAACTAAATTGCAAACATAATTACAAACAACTCATCGACCTTAAAAAGAAATACATTAGGTTGGTAACACAATACAAAAACCTAAGATCTCATAGAGATTACAAACATATCAGTTCAAACCTAACCATTGGATTATGTAGCAATTAGCTTCACATTGTTCAAGACAACTTTGACTGCTCTTGGATCATCACATATTGGATCCTGTAACTCATCACGCATTATTCACTTCATGTTATGAAGTTTCTCATTCCGAAGATAAAATAGTTATCTCTACGTGCCAAAACCACTTTGAAACTCATCATGTGCATCATGCAAATGTGGCATCTTCATCTTTGATCACCATTTGATCATAGATCAACACAACTAATTCACCAAGCTCCATCGGTTAGGGTTTGGCATATCAACTAGTTCGAGTTACCGATTGATTGTTTTACTTCAAATACCAATACCGGTTTCCATCACTCCTCTACTATCGGTTGCATTACTACATCACTACCGGTTGCAATACAACTCCATTACCAGTTGCTATTGACATCAATGACCACACTCTACTTCATCAATGCAATTTTCATGCAATTCCAACAATCTCCTCCTTTGGCATTGATAGAAATACACATATTAGTACCCTTTGATTGTGATGATTAGGAGTAATGTACATACATAGGTGTAGGAATCCTGGCTAGTTTTCATTTTTTCATGAACTCTTCTTCAACTATATATTCATGTCTTCCGTTAGTAACTGGCTATCAATCATACATGATTCTTCTCCCCATCAATCATAAAGTTCTTCTCCCCCTTTCACACCAATGCCAATATCAACTAGTTAACCATTCCATGCTTTACCAATCTACAACAACATTTTTAAACTTGTTGCTCCCCCTTTAGAATAACTCCACTCTACACCAATCCTACTTCAAGATCTTCAATAATCTCTGAGATTTATGTCTTCCACATCAGCTTAATTGACTTCATGTAGGGTTACAACCCCTAACTTACCTCTAAGATGCTCAAAAGTAGCCTTAGGTAAAGGTTTAGTAAAGATATCTGCTAGATGTTCCTTAGTAGATACATGCTGTAGTGACACATCTTTACTTTGTACTTTCTCTTTCAAGAAATGATACTTTAGCTCAATATGCTTGGTTCAAGCACACAACACCAGGTTCTTAGAAATGTTTATTGCATTGGTGTTATCATAGAAAATCCTTACCATTTCTGTAATCTTCAACTTGAAACCTTCTAGAATCTGTTTCATCCAAATTGCTTGGGTACAATTCATATACACTACAACATATTCATCTTTTACAATTGACCGTGATATACAATTTTGTTTCTTTCTTCTCCAAGACACTAGCCTTCCTCCAAGAAAGAAAGATCCTCTAGTTGTACTCTTCTTGTCATCAACATTTCCTATCCAAGATGAATCTGTATAGACTTTCAAATCAAAGTTATTTGTATATGGATACCATAATCCTTAATCAATTGTGCCTTTCAAATATCTGAATTTTTTTTTATTTGCTACCATATGTGTCTCCTTAGGGCTTTTCTGAAATCTGGCAACTAATCCTATTGCATGAGCAATGTCTGACCTCCTGTGGACAACATAATGTAGTCTACCTATCATTGACCTGTACCTTTTTCATCCACTAATGCATAATCATCCTCCTTACATAGCTTACAACCTATAACCATTGGTGTTCCAACTGGTTTACAGTCTCCCATTCCAAATATCTTCAATACTTCTTTCACATACTTGGACTGTGTGATGAAAATACCTTTCTTCATCTATTGAATTTCAAGACCTATGAAGCATTTTATTTCACCTACCAATGACATCTCAAAATCATTCTTCATTTCACTAGAAAAGCCATGACACATATGATCATTTCCTCCAAAAATGATATCATCCACAAATACCTCACTAACCAATATCTTATCTCCTTCAGTCTTGATATATATATTGTTGTCTTCAATGGTTCTTTGAAAATGAATCTTCACTAAGTGAGAATGTAATCTTTCATACCATGCCCTAGGTGCTTGCTTCAAACCATATAGTGACTTATGTAGTTTTCAAACCATATCCTTTGCTTCAGTTAAAGCATAACCATCTAGTTGTTCAGTGTAGACTTCCTCTTCCAATATTCCATTTAGAAATACTGACTTCACATCCTTCTAAAATAATTTGAATCCTCTAAATGCTGCAAATGCAAGTAGAGTCCCAACTCCTTCCAATCTTGCAATAGGTGCAAATGTCTCACCATAGTCTTCACCTTCTTCTTGTACATATCCTTTGCATACCAGTATGGCTTTATTTCAAACTACTACTCCATCCTCATTCAGTTTATTTCTGGATACCCATTTTGTACCTATTACATTCTTGTTCTCCAGTTTGGGTACTAGTGTCAATGTATTGTTCTTCTCAATCTGGTCAAGTTCTTCCGTAGCCTTTATCTAGTGATCATCTCCAAAAGATTCCTTTGTTGTTCGAGGCTCAATAGTGGAGATCATACAAGAATTCTCTCTTACTCTTCTTCTGGTTAACACACCATAATCTTTATCTCTAGTAATCTGATCAGGATTATGATTGAGTCTAACATACCTTGGAATAACATGATCATGGTCTTCAAGTTCTTCTTCCTCTTCACTTTCTGCATCTTTTGTAGAATCTCCCTATTCTAGTTGAACTGGGGCTTCTCTGATCTATTCTTCAACTTTTGGCTTCACCAGTTTTGGTTCCAAAAATAGTGTGTAAGGTTCTTCTTCTTTATTCACCTTATTTCTTAGAAAACTCATCAACTTGGACATTTACACTTTCAATGATATTCTTTGTCTGGTTGCTGTAACACTTGTAAGCTTTTTTCTTGGTGGAGTAACCAAGAAATATGCCTTCATCACTCTTGGCATCAAACTTACCAACATAGTCACCTCTCTTGATAAAACATCTGCTACCAAAAATCTTAAAGTAATTGACATTAGGTGATCTACCATTCCAGTATTCATAAGGAGTTTTATCCTTACCTCTTTTAACCAGTATATGGTTCATTATGTAGATAGTTGTGCTGATAGCTTCTCTCTTGAATGTCTTACCTACACATCCTTGAATTAGCATAGTCCTAAGAGCTTCAAAAATTGACCAATTGTTCCTTTCTGCAATACAATTTTGTTGTGGTGTCCTAGGTGTAGAAAATTTCCTCTTAATTCCATTGTCTTCAAAGTATCTAGTGAATTCCTCTGAAGTAAATTCACCACCTTGATCATTTCTTAAGCACTTAATCTTTCTTCCACTTTATTTTTCAACTAAGGCTCTGAATGCCTTAAACTTGCTAAAGGATTCTATTTTGTCCTTCAGTAATATGACCCACATCATTCTTGAGCAATCATCAGTAAAAATCATGAAATATCGATCATCTTGAATACTCCTAGTCCTTATTGGTCCACAAAGGTCGGTACTAACCAAGTCTAGCAAGTGTTCTTCTGAGAAAGAGTTGCTCTTAAAGGTTGAGGATGTCATCTTCCCTAACTAGTATTCCTTACATAGAGCATTCACCAGTTTGTCCAACTAAGGCAAACCTCTTACTAATTTGGACTTAATAACTTTTACAATGTTATCAAAATTTACCTGATAGAATCTTCGATGCCAAAGCCAACTATCTTCTACTTTTGCAATTAAATAATTGTTAACTTTAAAAATTAGATGAAACAAGTTACCTTTTGTTTGCTTGCCAGTTACAATTAGTTCACCTTTGCTTCCATAGGTTTCGCACATCCCATTCTTGAATTCTAGTTGATAACCTTTTTCATCAAGTTGAGCAACACTCAATAGATTGTGTTTTAGTCCTTCAACCCAATAGACATGATTTTAATTTCTCTTATTGTTAAGAGAGATGGTTCCCTTTCCTTTTAACATGTAGGGTGAGTCATTCCCAAATCTCACAACACCTCCATCAAATTCATTGAAAGTAAGAAACTTACTATGATCACCAATCATGTGGTGTGAACAACTACTATCTATAGTTCAATCATTAGAACTATCCATGCGAGAGACTAATGCCTTCTAATCTGATGTCTCTTCTTTAATAGCAACAAATACAATTTCCTCATTTGCATCTTCTTTATATTCCTCATCTTTAATTCCTCCATCCACTACGATGAGACAATCTCTTTTACCTTTGCCTTTGTACTTCTTATACTTCTCATGTTTCTACTCATTATCTCTATTTGTACAATTAGTAGCAATATGTCCAATCTGGTTACATGCAAAAACACTTCAAAGGTAATTTACCTATGTACTTACCGATACCTTTGGGTAACCACTTGGCCAACAATGCTTTAAGCTCAATCAGACTGTCTTCATCATCAACCTCTCTACTGGATTTTGGACTCATAACTGTGGCTCACTTCTCTTCTCTTTCTTACTGGTGGATTTTAAACCGAGGCTCTAAATTCAGATTCTGATCTCTGAACACTTCCATCAAAACCATTTAATTCAAATGCATTTAATTTACCAATGATAGAGTAGACTAGTAGAAGGGTTCTCAACACCTTGCTACTCACTGTGGTGTCCTCCACTGTACCACTAGCACTTTTGATCTCACCAACTATCTCCTTGATCCTCTAACCATACTGTTGAATGTTTTCACCTTCAGCCATCCGCATATCATCAAATTCACCTCTCACACTCTCCTCTTTGGCAATCATCACATGCTCATCACCACTAAAGATATCCTCAAGTTTCTTCCACACTTCAAAAGTAGTCTCCAAACCATGGACATCAACATACTATGAATCAAAAAAGGAACTAATAATGGCCTCCAATGCTTGATTGTTCTTCTCTTGCTCCTTCTCTTGATCATCTAACAAAATCCTACTAGGAAAGGTATATTTAGTAAGAACATGTTCCCAATATTGGCTTCCTAGAGTCTTGATATAGATCTTCATCATCTCACTCTAGATTTTGTAGTTTTCCCTATTTAACTTCAGACCTTCTTTCTTCATCATGTTCTCTTAGATCTTTTCCTCAAGCTATTAGGCTTAATAACAATAGGACCTAGACAAATCTGATACCAATTGATAATATGATGAAACAATGAGAATCTGGTCAACTATGGAGAGGGGGGTGAATCAGTAGATAGAAAAAAAACTAAACTTTCACCAAAATTAATCCCAACTAATAAACCATTCATTGAACTAACAGGTTTAAACACTGCATCAAAAACAACATCTGCACTAACAAACTTATTGATTGACCAAAACATCAATGATACAATGTAACAAATTTGAAACTCATGTACCATTTAATCAAAATATTAAACCACTTTACTAACATAAGTAATAACTCATTTCAGATCACTTGTGGTCATCTAATCATATCTAAGTGTCTTTACTAGTTAATCATATAAACCATATCAAAACATATAACCATAAAATCATTCACCACATGACACAATGATTTTTGACGTGGAAACCTGAATGGGAAAAAACACAGTGGGGATGAATACCCACAAGTATTCTAACCTCTTCTAAAGTTTTCCCTATTAGGAGCCAATCCATGTTAGAAGCTTTACAAAAATGTCCTATTAGGAGAAGATCTAGTTAAGGACCACCTGGTTAACGGATTGACTACAATACCCTATTAAAGGCAATACCCTATTAGGAGTAACTTTGACAGAGGATTTCAAATCCAAGCTAATGGATCACCTGGTTAGAGGATTTAGACAACACCAAGCCTATTAAAGCTTACCCGGTTAAGGGATTTTACTATTGTAATGGTTAGAGAACAAGAGGGTTTTTGCTGATCTGGTAATAGAACTATCTTTCTTATTCAGATCCTTTTATGCTCCTATATGCCTTCAAAACATTTTGCAGATACTCCTTCTGGTTTGACAATCAATCACACTACAACACTTAACCAAATTGCCAATACAATTACAAATAAATAATCGACCTTAAAAATAAATACAATAGGTCGATAACACAACAAAAAACCTAAGATCTCGTAGAGATTACAAACACATTGGTTCAAACATGACTATTGGATTACATAGCAATCAACTGCACATTGTTCAAGACAACTTCAACCACTCCTAGATCAATGCACATTGGATCTTATAACTCATCACTCATTATTCACTTCATGCTATGCATTTGCTCATTCCCAAGATAAAACAGTTATCTCCACCTGTGAAAACCACTTTTAAACTCATCATGTGCATCATGAAAATGTGGAATCTCCATCTTCGATCATAGATGAACACAATCGATTCACCAAGATCTATCGGTTAGGGTTTGGTATATAAACTGGTTGGGGTTACCAGCTGATCACTCTACTTCAAATACCAGTACCAGTTTCCATCACTGCTATACTACCGACTGCATTACTGCATCACTACCAGTTGCAAGACAACTCCATTACCGGTTTCTATTGACATCAATGACAACACTATACTTCATTAATGCAATCTTCATGCAATGGCAACATAGTATTACGAGTATCATCAAAATAAATAGATTTATTATATTTTAATTTTTTTGTATTAAGCATCATATAATCAACAATTACAAAAATTCGAGATTCTTGGCTAGATAACTAATAGCCAACAAAAGAGTTAAAACCTAGATTGTAGCCAGAGCCATGTCAGGCGGGATCACGAGTCATGATATAAGATCATATACATTGGAGCTGAATTACAAAATTACACAAAATGAGAGACATAGCAAAATAAAACATAAGGTATACAGCTAGCTAAACACAAAGGAGGATTCAGGATCATTGTTGTTGCCCATGGGGGGGAGCCATGCAGTCCAACCTAGCTCTCCCTCACACCAGACCAGCACATTTCCTTGTACAAATTGATCTCTGAAGGGGTGGGAGGGTAGGCCTTCCAGCTCTAGCTCAATAAAGTCCTCTCTCTCTTGTCGTGCCTCCATCTCTTGCATGAATCTCATCAGCCCCTACTCAAAATGAGTCTTGTTGCTTCCTATACGATCCCAATTGAAGCCATGTGAGAGCTCTCGAATGAATACTAGGGTTGTTCCATTCTTTAGCCACCAGTCAAATTTGTCTTCCTCCAAACGTAGTACCACTATGACCTGCATAGCAACAAGGTAGTGGATGAGGCTCCTAAGAGACTCAGTGAGGTTTCTACCCTTTCCATTAAACACATCATCATTCCTAGATTTCCAAATGATCCATAGAATTTCCAAGGAGAGAGAAGACCAGAAAAGATTAGCATATTTCTTGCCACCTCTAACATAACCAAATACCATCTCTTCAATAGAAAAACAATTGTTATTAACTGAGATACCAAACAGATTCTAGACTTCTTTGGCAAAATTACATTCAAAGAAAATGTGATATACTGATTCAAGGACATGGCAAAGTTTACACAGTAGGGGATCACCATTGTTATCCTTAAGTGGCAGTTTATGAAGCAGGAGTCTCCAAGAAAAAAAATTCTTTTTTGGCTTAGTCGGGTCAGACCAGAACCTCAAGAGTCTAGCATGCCATTTTTTTGTATCTCAAGAAAGGTTCTAGGTGCTGTTAAGGTGTTCAAGAATATACATAGAGTCAAAAAGGGCAGAGTAGATCATTGTGGCCTTAATAGTGGGAGGGGGGAGCCATCTATCCAGCAGAGGGAGGCTAATGGGGAGAGTGAGGAGGGGTTAGGAGAGGGGAGGATGGGAGTAAGTGCAACCTTAAAGAAATTGTAGGTTTTGGCTTGGTAGAGGGGAAGGTTAAATTTGGAGCAGAGAGTCTCCCAAGAGATCAAAATACCCTCTTCCAGAATGTGTTCAAATGTGACCAGTCCCTGATTGTGCCATTTCAGGGCAGAACATCCTTGAAGATAGGATAATTGTTTCCCATTGTGCAGAGCATTCTACCATATAGACCTTCCCAGATTGAGAGAGCCCTTCTTATCTATAATGCTCTTATTGCTGATGAATTGCCTAACATGGTTCCAAGCCTTCCATATAGACTTGAAGACTTCTAAACCCATAGGGGAGACCTCAAAATTCCCAGCAATCAGGTCTCGCATGGGTAGGTTCTTCCCATTTTTTTCTATTTTTGGGGTGGAGAATTGAATCTTGTGTCTAACAAGAACTTTCCATTGTTCATGCCCATCAAGGGCTTAACAAATCCATTTGGCAGCCAGTGCAATTCCATGGAGTTTGAGATCTTTGAGGCCCATACCTCCCTACATCTGAGATCTGATACACCAATCCCATTTGATAACATGTTGTTTCCTGTTGCCCTTCCCATCTGACTAAAGGAAGTTCCTATTTTTTTTTGTATATAGTTGAACTGGTAATTGCTGAATAGCCAGGCTGAAGAACAGTATATATCATATGAGAATAATAGTTTCTGACAGACCTAAAAATGACCTACTAGGGAAAGGAAGTTCGAGTTCCATTTAGTGAGCTTCTTATCCACCTTATTTCTGAACCACTCCCACATTTCTTTCAAATTCGGGGAGACAATGAAGGTAATGCCCAAGTATCTGATGATAGTATTTGGTCCTCCCCACTTCAGATCAAAGTTAGACAACCAGATAGGAGGGGACTCTGTCCAACCTAGCAAGATAGATTTATGAAGGGCAATTCTACTGCCTGAGGCTTTGTAGAAGATTTCAATGTTGTGAAGAAGAGATGTTAAGTTTTCCTCATCTAGGGAGAACAAAATAGTTGTGTCATCTACAAACTGGATATTGATGATTTCTTCTTTGTTAGGGAGTGAAATAACTTTGACCCTATGGGATAAACTAAAATCCTTTAGGATATAGTGCATAGCATCCGCAACCAAGACAAATAGGGTTAGGGTAAGTGGACAACCCTATCTAATGGATCTGGAGAGAATGATGTTGCCAGATCTTAATCCATTTACATCAACAACAACATTGGCATCACAAAGTAGTGTTTCAACAATGTTGCAGAAGGACTCTCGGAAGCCCAGACTAACTAGCATCTGATTTATGAATCCCCATTCTATTCTATAATATGCCTTCTCAAAGTCTATTAAGAGCATAGCCCCATCCTGACTGGAGACCTTTGCCCACTCAAGTGATTCCCAATAGGTCACCAAGTTCTCAAGGATATACCTGCCTTTGACAAAGCCTGTTTGAGTGGGGCTGATTATTTTTTGCAGGATTCTAATCAACTTGCTGGCAACCACTTTGGCCAGTATTTTATAAGATACATTTACTAGCGTGATAGGCCTCCAGTTTTTAATCAAATTCTTGTCTTCCTCCTTAGGGATGATTTTTATAAGCCCTTGATTGATCTCTTTGCCTAGGGTTCCTTTGGTAATAGCCTCTAGATACAGGTCATGGAGGTCTCGTACAATCCATCTATTATTTTTCTTATAGAACTCACTGGGAATCCATCTGGTCTAGGGGATCTATCATTTCTCATAGAGGAGATGGCCATTGTAATTTCCTCCCTTGAGATAGGGTGCCCTACAAACTTAAAGTCCTCAGCATTAAGTTTGGATGGGGTCAATTGCTCAATGAGCTCTCTAGTATGTCTATGGTCATCATTTACTTCATCTGAAGTGAAAAGCTTCTGGTAATAGTGGGAGAAACATTCTAGGATCCCCTGGGAGTCTATGATATGAGTGTTGTTATCCCATATAGAATTGATGTTCTCTTTTGCCTCCTTAACTTTGAGTACATGGAAGAAGAATTTGTACCCCTTGTCTCCCGAGTTCAACCAATTTAGTTTGGACTTGGTTTTTACTCCTTTAATTTTCTGGTTCTGAAACTTTCTGAGGTGGTCTTCGATTGTCATTAGAGTGCAAGTCATATTTTCATCATTAGGGGAGTTCTGAAGATTCATTTTAGTAGTGCATAGATCCTCCTAAAGTAATCTTTCTATCTTCCTGGCATCTTTGTCCTTCTTTTTCCCCACTGTTTGACAAAGGGTGGTCCAAGTTTTAATGTTTGTATTCCATTCATCTATTCTAGAGAGCCAGTTAAGATAAAGGGCAGGGTAGAGCAAAGGTCCTCATCTTCTAGGAGTCTAGTATTGAGGATAAATGAAGGAGGTCTAGAGGAGATGGGGGGGCCAACTGGAGAGAAGTCAATTCCCATTATATTATCGGGTGGTGATCTGACAGGGTAAATGGGGAGACAAGATAATGATCTCCATTAGGGCCTTTGCCAATCTCAAAGTGGCATTTATTGAAGTAGAGTCTATCCAGTCTATAGTAGATCCTTTTATTCAACTATTCATAGTTACACCAGGTGTACCATATAGTGTTCAAATGGTCTTTTCTTCTAGCAATAGGGCAAAAAGGTGTAATTTATTAATCATTCTATCCCATTCCATTCAAATTTGTTGCCACTTTTTTTGTCATTGGCAGATTCAACCATATTGAAGTCTGCCCCAATAATCCAAGGACTATCATCTAGCCCTGCTAGCCAATTCCACAATTCTCCCCTTTCTCTGTAGTCATTCGGGGCATAAATAGAGAAGATTCCAAACTTCTGGTTCCCCATTTGAATAGAGACCCATATAGCCCTAGCATAGGGGGACTGTCCCCAGTTAACCATTTTGTTGGCCCGTTTAGGACTAAGGAATATGGTTGTGCCTCCTTTTCCTTTGGTATGGTTAGTGTAAAAAGAGGTAGCCTCCCTCCAGATACATTTGAGACCAATTTGCAGGGTAAAGCCCACAACTTTTAGCTCTTGCAAGAGGAGGCAATCCATATTCTTATGTGCATAAAGAAATCTTTTATGATGTATTTTCGATGAGGGGCCTCAAGGCCCTTGATGTTCCAAGAGATTATTTTTAGCATGATTCACTTGGTTGGGATGGGTTAGTTTGGGATTTAAATCCATCAAAACACTTCGACCAATCCTCTTTGTTTGCAATATTGGTAGCATCAAATGCAATAGAAGAGGAGGGTCTACCTCTCTTTTTCCTTGCCTCAGAGATTTGTTTAGGACCTAAGGATTCCTTCTTGTTAGCACTATCTTTACTATTCTTAAGAGATTTCTTCCTTCTAGTTTTCCTATTTTCAACCATAGTAAATCAATCTTGAGTATCTACCAGCCCTTGTTCAAAGTTGGTGCTCACAAGAGTGAAGGGGTCTATGCTGCTCTCCACACCTTGAGTGGCAGTTAGCTTTGCCTTAAGGGCAATAATAGGGGTGCTATAAGTATAAGAGATATCACTAGTAGGGTCTCCCCTAGAGGCCTCTAAGATATAGGGAGCATCTAGAGGGTTTGTTGGGACCTCCTCCATAGTAGGTCTTCCCATTTCCCCTTGCAAGGTAGGGATTTCATCAATGTTGAGTCCAGTAAGTTCCTTACAAGTGGGTAGTTTAGGGTCCTGGACCAAGGCCCTGCTAATGGTATCTGCTATAATTGGAACACCCCTATCCATGTCCTCAAGGTTAGATAACTGGCACCAAGAGGCTTCAATTTCTAATTTCTGATTAATAAGGTTTTGCTCAATAATTTTCTTGGCTTGAGCTGCTTTTCTCATTTTTTCCATCACTAACTGTTGGGCATTTAGGATTCTCAAGGTTAAGAGAAGAGTAGGGGCATCAATAGATTCAAAAGGGTTAAAGGGGGAGAATGGGCAGCAGAGAGGGCCACCTTGATAGCATTGTTGTAGTCTAGGATGGACTCAGCCATTGAGGGGGCTAAGGAGGAAGGTAGAGTGTTGTGGGGGAGCGGAGAAGGGGAAGATGAAAATGTAGGGGGGGGGGGGGGGTGAGGAAGGGACATGAGGTGGGGAAGAGGGGGTAGGCTCAGAGGGTGAGGGCCTAGTTACAAGGGGGGGGGGGACCGGAGGGATGAGTCTTAGACTCTGAAGGCTTATTTGTCAATAAGGGGCATTTACTTCTAAAGTGTCCACTAATCTTACAAAAGTGACAGGCATCAATTCCACCCATATACTCAATTGAGAAATAGTAAGATTTATTGTTAAGGCAAATATCAATTTCAGTTTGGTACACCATACCTGGTTTGAAGGCAATGAGAAGTCTAGCATCAAGATGAGGGAGCACCAAGGGAGAAGAGTCAATTTTTACAATTTTCTCCCAGGGTTCTGCAATTTTGTCAATACAAGACCAGAGGAAGGGTGGGACATTCTTAATGGTTATCCATTTCGGGTAGGAAAGGGCAATAATTTCATCATTACAAGCCTTAGGGTCCCTATGAACTGCCCTAAAAGATGAATTCCCTACCGACTAGAACTACTTATTTACAATTTTGCTTTGGCTTTCTTTACTATCAAAGAAAATTTAAAACAAACCCTTTTGAATCATTCTACAAAACAAAAAGTGAAACCCTAGTTTATTGACCCACACATCTTGCAACCATTTCTTCATGTATTGATGAGATGGTAAGTTATTTACATCAAAGGCAGCGAAAAAAATAGCTAAATCCCTAAGTCTAGAAATCTCATAAGAAATGGCCGAAAGAACTGAATCATTTGGTTTAATGGTGATGCGTTTCGAGGGGGAGACCTCACCTTGTGCTCACGCGAGATTGGTTTCATCTTCATGGTGGAGAGCAGCTTCGAACTTTGCATCTTCAAGGAATGAAAACTGCTTGCCCTCCACCGCTTAGCTAAAGGTTTTCCGATGCTCTAGTCCATTCACGGAGGAAGGAATGGGTAGTTTTAGGTTATTAGGAACACCTTTATTCATCGCCATTTATTGCAGGGTGTGTAATAAATGTTTCGAGGGCTTCCCAGAAAGGCCAAGGAGCCCTAGCACGCGGTGGCGTCCTACAACCAACGACACCTCTGAGGTTCATGCCCTAGTTGTAGAGCATAATCAAAGTGCTTTCATATTAATCCTATTATATTTTAATTGTATTAATTGTTATTAAATTTATAAATAACATTTTCAAGTATTTTAAAATCTTATAACTAAATAAAATATGTGTAAATATAATTAATTTTGATTAATTATTTTGTGTGTAATAATTGATAATTAGAAAGTTGAGTCTAATAAATTAAAATGAATAAAATATAAATAGAAAAAACATATAAATCATGTGATAAGTCAATATATAACTAAATGAAGAAGATTTCAATTAGGTACAATTATTAATGAATTTGTAGCTACATTGTAATTGAGTTTTTTATTGTCTTTATGTAAGCATGAATCCTTGATTAGAAAGGTGTTGTGTGCTCTTGTGTCATTGTAAATTAGTTTAATTTATTTGAAGTATCTTGATTGTTTTTTCTTGATATTTGGGGACATGAATATTTATAAATAACTAAGAATACCTTTTACCATTGTTTTTGGTTAGAATTAGATTCCTTTTGGAACCCCAATTGAAGTGTATAAATGCAAATTATTTCTTTATTCTTTGATGATTGAAATTGATTTATTAAACATCTTTAAATACAAGAACACAAACAAATATCACACAAACTTGTACCTAGTCAGCCTTAGCTAAGAAAATTAAAGTTTGAAATTTAGTCAACTTTGAACTATAAAATGTTATACTAGGATATACTATTTTTGCAATTATGTACATAACATGACAATCATAAAGTATACTTGAATAGGAAGGGGCTAAAACATAGTAGAAAATATATGCAAAGGAGTAATACATAAGTATTATGAAAACATAGAAGGAGAATATGGGGAAGAGAAAAAGTTGGGTTGTGGCTATTCTCATTCCAAAAACATCTCGACTACATTCATGTTATATATAGGGAAGACATTACATGTGTTGGATCTAGTTTAGTAGCGTCCAAAAAGTGGTAGGAATATATTAATATGATGCATGGATAAGATACGGCAAGGAATTTGAATTTGTACAAGATTATACCATTTTCAATATGTTTGTATCAAATAATTCATTCAAAGATACATAAAATTAAATGGGAAATGGTATAGATATTTAAATTTTTCTAGTAATTATTTTCCACAATTTGAGCTGCATGCAAGTTTTAGAAACACAATGCATCTTAAAGTATGCAGAACTCACAAATATATTAGAAAAAACTAAATCATTATGTTTTTACAATTATGTACATAACATCACAATCATAAAGTATTCTTGAATAGGAAGGGGCTAAAACATAGTAATACATAAGTATTATGAAAAACATAGAAGGAGAATATGGGGAAGAGAAAAAGTGGAGTTGCGGATATTCTTGCTCCAAAAACATCTCGACTATATTGTTGTACACCAAAAATAACCTTTGTGTTATACACAGGGAAGATAGTACCTCCAATGCTTGTATCGATATGTGGATAAGATACTGCAAGGAACTTGAATTTTTACAAGATTATACCATTTTTTGTTAATTTTGTGGATTAGAATTAAAATTTATCTTGTTCAATGTATTATCTATCATTGAATTGTTGTATAAATTTGATTGTCTTCTTTTATGTTGCAGGATAGGAGGAGCATTTTTATTTCAATGTCCATTCTCACACATTTCATTTGGTATATGTAGTGGGCTGGGTATGGTCAAGCGATGCCTTGACCGACCATGTCTTTTGGACATGGCCGATCAAGACATCACTTGATCGTGCCCCCTCACGATAATAAATGTTTGAATGAGAGACTTCACTTATCTCTCATTCAATCATTTATCTTACCAAGGCTATCATGCATTAACACTCCCTCTTATCTAGGTAAGATAAATGTAAAAGGTATTGGGAGCAATATTCATAAATCATATGATGCTTATCTTGGGACCATAGTTTCAAGATGTGAATTTCCTTTGTCGGTGATTCTATTCACAAACTCTTGAGTGGATTGCCTCTGTCAGTGATTCTATCCACAAGCTCTTGTGTGGATTGCCTCAATCGGTGATTCTATCCATGAGCTCTCACATGGATTGCCTTAGCTGGTGATTCTATCCATGAGATCTTATGTGGATTTCGTCAGTCAGTGATTCTATCCATGAGCTCTTGTGTGGATTAGCTCAGTCGGTGATTCTATCCACAAGCTCTTACGTGGATTGCCTCAGTCGGCGATTCTATCCACAAGCTCTTACGTGGATTTCCTCAGTTAGCGATTCTATCCATGAGCTCTTGTGTGGATTGCCTCTATCGTTGATTCTATCCACAAGCTTTTACATGGATTGCCTTAGTCGACGATTCTATCCACAATCTTGAGTTATTGTAAAATCGTCACCTTCCAATAACCTCAAAAATACAAGAGGAAATCATTTGGAAGTCGTCACTTCCTTATGATTTACACAGTGCCCATAAAATAATTATTAGTATTAATAATAATAATCAATATTTACAATTTTTACCTCAGAAGTACTCAATCTTGATTAGTAAGCTCCCTCTCAATCACACGATATCTTGATTTTATTCTAGAGAACATATTTTTCTGAACATACGTCTGAATTTCTGACTTCAACAAGGGATGCTTGTAGTTTAAGTTTGAGAGGACAAGTTCTTGCAATGTGGCCATATTCGAGACTTTCAAGGAGATATCAATCTGATCTAAATTGGATCTTCCTTTAGGCGGTTAGGCTTTATAGAAGGAAACCTAGCTCTGATACCATGTTAATTTTGTGGATCAGAATTAAAATTTGTTCTATATATTATCTATCACTGAATTGTTGTATAAATCTGATTGTCTTCTTTTATGTTACAGGAGAGGAGGAGCATTTTTATTTCAATGTCCATTCTCACACATTTCATTTGGTATATGTAGTGGGCTGGCTACGGTCAAGCGATGCCTTGACCGACCATGTCTTTTGGATATGACCGATCAAGACATCACTCGATCGTGCCCCCTCACGATAATAAATGTTTTAATGAGAGACTTCATCTATCTCTCATTCAATCATTTATCTTACCGAGGCTATCATGCTTTAACATTTTTCAATATGTTTGTGTCAAAGAATTCTTTCAAATACACATAAAATTAAATGTGAAATAGTATAGATATTTAAATTTTTTTATTAATTATTTTCCACAATTTGAGGTGCATGCAAGTTTTAGAAACACAATGCATCTCAAATTATGCAAAACTCATTAACATATTAGAAAAAATGGCGCACAAGAGCAGGTAGTTGTTTGCTAGGGCTTCAAAAAGAGGTGAGGCTATTGGGGAGGATGATTGAGAGTATGGGGATGGTGATGGTGTTGTAGGCATGGTACAAGTTTTACCCCTAGCTTTCTTTGGTGCACAGGTTCGATTTTCTTGCTCTCCTCCTGCGCGGGGCTTCTTCCTTTCAATTATTGTCTGGTTCTCTCTATGTTGCTCTTCTAAATTGGGGGTGTTCTATGGTTCTCTATGGAGGAAGGTTTCATATGGAATGGAGCTTGTAGGGAAGGTTGTTGTTGTCATTCTCCGGTGCCCCTCTATTTTTGCGATATTTTCCATTTGAGATGGCCTTTTGTTCAAGGATCTTTTGGCATTCCATGTTGTGCAGATTTTGCATAATTTTCTCCTTGTACATTGGTTGTTGCAGAAGCTTTCTTTTGTTAGCAAGGTTTGTTTGGCTGTCTCATGCTTTTTAGGGTTTTGTGGTGGCTTTGTTCCCCGCGTCATCCCTTTCTTGGGGGAGTGCTACGCTTGGGGTCTATGGTGGCCCTGTGTCTTTCTCGAAGTTCACTTTCTTGGGCCTGTTGCCCGTGGATCTTTGTTGGCTAATATGGAGTTGGTTTCTATTTGGGAGTGGCTTTCTTGTCCTATTTTACCCCTCCTTTTTTATTATTTGGAGGTTAATGGCTTCTCTGTAGGGAGAAGGAGTAGCTACTTGGTCATTGCTAGATGGAGTTTTTTAAGGGTGTTTGTTGCCCTATTTTTGGAGGCTGAATATTGTTCTTCTATCTTCACCAGATTAACTATTCCTTTCCACACTTATCCTATGGAGGTGGATAACTGGGCAGTGATTTTTTGTTTAGTGTCTGGTTTCTTTTGAAGGTTTTGGGAGCTTTTTAAAAACCAAGTTCTCCCATTTCTAGGTGTGATTTAGATTATCTTCCACTAGATCTTGTGGAGTTGAACAGTGCTTGGAAGGCCCAACTAGTTTTCTATTTCTCTTTAGACCCTATGGAGGTGGATAAGTGCTTTGTTGGTGGGGAGCTAATTTTCAGCTGGTATCTCTTTGTTGGCTTCAACTCATGGGTTTTGGGATCCCTTTCAAAACCTAATATGTTTCTAGTTTTGGGAGCCATTTCAAAACCCTTAGTGGCTTGTGGAAGCCTTGTAAAACCCTCAAGTTTTGGGAGCCTTGTAAATCCCACACTCTTCAGGGTTGAGGGAGCCGAAAAAAACCCTTTTTTTTTCTTTTCTTAGGGACATGTTGGATGTTGGCATTTTTCAAGGGCCCAGTCTGGCCTTTCTTTTTTTTTTGGTTAGGACTAGGCTTTGGTTGTGACTTGGAGATTCTGTTACAGGTTATAGGATCCTAGAAAACCCTTCTTATGTGGGTTTTGGGAGCTTTCTCAAAACCCAAAATGTTATTGGTTGTGGGAGCCAATTTTAAAACTCAATTTCAATTGTGGGAGCCTTGTAAAACCCATTAATCAGGTTATGGGGGCTTTGAAAAACCCTTGGTTTCTATTGAAGGTTAAGGGAGCCTTGATAAAACCCTTATGTTAGTGGAAGGATTTAGCCTCTTCCCTTTTTATCTAGGTTTCATTGATTTATCTCTAATGCAATGCTAGTTTTTGGTTGTTGTCTTTCTTTGATATATCATTTGTTACTATCTATTTTGGGTTTCAGATCCTAGTAAAATCTGAGGGTTTTGGGTCACTTTAGAAAATACCACCCTATTCACCATAATAGGTTTCAATGTACTAAAAAATGTTTTGTATTATTGTTGTGTGTGCACCCTAAAAGGATTCACTTAGTGACATAGAAATGTATGATACACTGTCATAAAAAAAATACATGTTTAGGGGTGGAGGCACTATCATCATTGATATAGACAAAAAAAATTGAGCCTGGTATATTTATATTATTCACAAAAAAATTTATTTGTTATAACTCTAACATTTAATTCATATTGTAACCCTAGACATTAACAAGAGATTTATTTTACTCAGTCAAAACTGATAGAAGTCTAGAAACTAATTTGTTTTATCTTTTAATTTGAAACAAAAATAATTTGAAAGTAAAATAATGTGAAAGTAGAGTGACTATGAATACTAACACATGATTAGTTTCTCTTGAAAATTATGTCTGAAAAACATTATAGAACTGAAGGATACATTTATTGAGAGAATTAATTTAGGAACTAGTTGATCTTTCTCATCTTTAGAGTTGTGAAGATTGATTTCACCATAGTAATTATTTTTTTTATCTAATGCATTGTTTATAGCATAAGTAGGCAGGTTTGTAGTTCCAACTTACATATTTGTAAAGTCGATTAGGATAATATTTTGTAGAGTTTGGAATATTGTATTTCTTTATTTTATTGGAATAATTAAAAATAAGTATTTTCTCTTGTATTTTATTTGTTATTGTTGTTGTGTTGTTGATACAGGGTGGAGCAGGCCATCATTAGAAGGCCTACCATCATTTGGATATAGAACACATGCTAGAGTGACACACATCTCTCCCTCTTGAAATAAACCATACCTAGCCCCCCAAAAAAGACATTGAGATTGCTCCCAACACAAAGACCTTGACCCAACCAAAATACAATCACTATTTCTATTGATGCCTCAAGTGCATTGATCCAAAATGTAGAGTTACTCTACAAGTCTAGCAACTCATAGGGAATCTTCACCTATAGAAATAGAACCCAAAAATTCTATAGTTTGTAGATTAAAAAACCAAAATTGCAAAAAATAGAATACATCCTTGAAAAAACTATAACCCCTAATGGGTGAGTTGAAGGGATGCCCACTCAACTTCAAAGGATTGAACCTTCTTCTATATAGCCTCAAAGAATACCCAAATCAATAATCTCCTTAAAGGACAAATTTTTCAAACTATGAGCTATAGCTCACACTTGGAATTCAACCTATGTAAGTAGTTGAAGAATAACATCTACTTCTATGATGCTCCACACTTGACCCAAACTATAGAAAGTAGTTCAATATTTCTTATTGTCCTCACAAAACTTGTGAATTGGACAAAAAGAGAGCACTAAGTTTTACCTATGACATGTAGAGGGGAGACCTAATTGGAGCAATTTTTCAATATGTCCTTTCATCTCCTTGACCCCTTATTTCAAGGCATTCAATTTTTTCCTACAATTCAAAGAAATTATTTTATAAGTTAAAAAAATGTTCACCTTCACTAATTACTATCTATTTTCAACTCCTATTTGAAGTGTCTCCTTTGATTTACTGCATAACATATGAACCAAAAAATGGGAGTCTATGTCTTTAGGTCCAACAAAGGAGAGTGTTGATCCGTAGCAGTGCCCACCTATGAATTGAATGATTGGGAGTTTCAAATGAATTTGAGTGCGAGATGGGAAGACAGTTGTATTGGCTTGTAGGGTAGGGAGGGGGTGAAAAAGTCTAGGGTAGTCTACAGTCTCACCTACTATTGAAGCCTCTTCCATTTATTTTTGTTCAAATTTTGTTACTACCTCTTTTTTAGTATAGCTTGTATCATAGGGAGAAGGTGGAAATTTATGTGCTTCATCCCAAAGTGCTTCCTATTTTATTTATCCATGGGGACTATATCCCTAAAACTATTCTACATTTTATATATTTCTAGCCTAGACTTTCTGTAGCATTCAGTTTCTTCCATGCTCCAATGTAGCCTTAGGAGCTACTGTTAGAGGCCCTATATCATTGAAAGTGTTGAAAGAGGAAAACCAAAACATAATTCTATATAACATGATATTCATTGATTCAAAATGTATACCTTTATATAGGCAATAGAGATAATCCTAAACTATTAGATAGCCATGGCAACTAACCAGGAGGTGGTTTATTTATGTAAACTAAGGCTAACAATTTTACCCAATGTAATACACCAACATTTCCCCCCTTATTATATTAATCTAGACAAGAATGGAACATTGCAAAGGTTTTGAACATAACTGTTTTGGAGAATATGATGAAGTACCTTCACCAATCATCCTCACTCACCTAGGAGACACCAAATTGACTACATTAGTGGATCTCTTGACTATAGAACATAAAATGTTCCCTTCCTACATGCACAATGAGACACATTTCCTCATAAATTCCACATCTCATTGAACTATATCTAATGCCTTCTCTAGTGCTACACCTGAGATGTCTTTTCTTTGAAATTCCACATCTCCTTCAAGTGTGTCTAACATCTCCTCAAGTGCTCTGGAAATAATCCCTCATCTCTTGTAAAAATCACCAACTAAATGTCTTCATGTGAGAAACCTTTCCTCTAATAGTCCACATCTCATCAAGTGCTTGACAAATCACTAATCAAATGTGAATACACTAAGCGAACCCACAAGAAATCTTTCCCCCTTTGTTTCTTGAAGGGACACATAATGCCAAGCCCCCTTTTTCTCATCAGGGACACAAATAGGATGTTTCTCTTGCAATAAATCATCCCTAAGCAAGAAGCTAGCTTGGGATGAAAACTAACCTCCTACCTCTATTGCCTCCAACTGCCAATAGGATCTTCTCTGTTCTCTAGAATGTAAATCTTTGATCAATTTTGGCATCATGAGGTGAGTCATCATTATCAGATGAATCATTTGTATGCACCGCAAAACCACAAAATTGTGTTTCACTTTTAGTGATAGCATGAGCTTTATTTTTCTTCAACTTCCCATCAATGAGATATTTGGCTCGCTAAGTGCAATTCATCTATACATGTCCAATTTTCTGAAAATAATAACATTTGAATTCTTTCCTTGTTGAAATGTTAGACTTCTTAGCAAGAAAATCACTTTCCTCAATAATTAAATGACTATTTTTAACTTTGCTTCCTTCATCAATCAAAGAAGAAATCAAAATTTACAAACTAGGATTAATTTTGTTCAAAGTGAAAACATTATGATCAAAATTTGGAGGCATACTACCAAGTAAGATTGCCTTGGTATTACCATTATTGACTTTGGAGTTTACACTTGCAAGTTGACCAAGGAGAGAACAAAATGTACTTATGTGTTGAAGAATATTATCTCCCTCTTTCATCTTCAACGCAAACAATTTTTGTTTTATGGGCATTTTAACACTTGAAGCCCATGAACCCAAGAAAGTACTAAGCCCATCCCATATTTCCCTTCATGTCTTCATTAGATCAATGCGATGCAAATATGCATCAGATAAGCCAAGACCAATCGATGCATAAGCCCTACGGTCTTTAGCAATCTATTTTGTTGCTTCATCTACATTTTGTAGTTTTTTCACAGTTCCACTTACAATATCCCATAAACCTTTTTCAATTAAAAAAAAAATTAATTTGCCATATTTGAAAGTTATATCCTTCAGATTTAGAAATGATAACTAATTTTTCCATTTAGACAACCCTATTACTCAACAACCAAAACAAAACTCCTTATAACTGCTTACGCTTAAAAATTCTATGCAACTTTTGCTTTTAAAATTGCTATTAAACAAATAAATTACCTGCTCCGAGTGTCTCACCCAGCTGTATTGGTAGCCAATGTCTTTTACCAAAATCCACCTATTCATTATTTTTGTCTTCTAATATAGTGAAAATTCATAACACTCATACCTTGCTTAGACGTCTGATACATAATTCTCATTTGATGTATCCAATCACATAATCATTTGGCAATAGAAGTGTTGCTCGCTTCAGCACTAACAAATTGAGTTTAAATAGCTTTATTTTGGTGCGGTTAGGGGAGAATAGCAATGAAATTGGCATAAACTATAATTGAACTCATCTATCAACTGAACTAATCACCTTCTATGATGTTGTGGCCTTTCATATATACTAATATCTCCTCAGATCTCACATTACTTTATCAACTTGTCACTTTCCTACGGTAGTTCTTCAAACTGCCAATCCGCTCATCTGCATATTCTGAATACCATTGCCTAACATTCTCAGGGATCAGCTTGAATTTGCAATAATCTCCACCTCCAAACAGATTTCAATACACAGGGATCTTGAGTCTATTAGGGGATTTGCCCCCTAACCTCCAGCCTCCGAAAGAGCCGGCCTACTATTGCACTGGTGTCAACGCCTTTACCTATATATGGCATCAGTTTGATTTAAACACTACCTACGGTTGGCAATGCTTTAAAATAGGGGTCGGCGGGGGTTGAACTGCCGACCCACCAATTGCCAAACTAACATATTTCAAAAAAAAAAAAACCCTATATGGTTATTAACAATCTAATAAAAAAACCTTATAACTAATTTTTTATACAATGTTTCAAGCCCAAATCATAACAAACAAAAAAACCTATATGGTTATTAAAAACCTAACAAATACATAAAGCCAAACAAGGGGGTTGTAAACAAATTGTAAAGAAGGGTTTTGTTATGAGGGCATTTATTCTAATAATTATGGTGGTTTTAACTTCATATGGAAAAATAATGTATAAAATGGGGTGATAGGATTTTTGAAAATTCATTCCTCGAGATAGGGAATTCAGAGTAGTCTCTCAGAACAACAAGAAGAGATAAAAACTTAGTGATTTCTTTGAGAGGATATTGTATGACCCTTAAGTCATTTTGTAAGGGCTTCTTGAGAGTGAGAGTTGCAGTTTCATTTCTTAGCATTGTGAACATGACAAAAGGACTGGGCAGGATGCTAGAAAGTTCTTGTCATGACAGTGTGGAAGCAGGAAGAGCCTGATGGTAACAATTTTCCTTAGAAACAGATTGTGACTTAGTGAAAGACCATGGTGATGTAAGAGCATTTGCATCATAATAATGTTATTGATCACATGCATTTGTGGATCCAAAGATGTAGCCAGAGTCTGGTGAACTCCGTTATGAAATCTTTTCTCTCTTTTTTCCTAGTGTATGAATTTTGTCAACTTATTTTCTTTCTTGCATTTTATGTGATTATTTGCTCTCTTCACAAGCAACGTTAGCTTTGATCTTAAATAAAATTTGTATCTTGGTGAATCTAACAATTGTTAAGTGAGTCATAGTACGAATTTAACAAATCAAGTTTGGTATAAGAGATAGTCTGACAAGTTGTGGGTTGTGGGATACTTGGAGAAAATTCAAGCAAAGTAAGGTGAGATGTCTTCACAAAAGGAAAATCAGTTTTCTTTCATCTTTGAATCAAAATATTGTGAAGCTTTCATCGCGATGAAGGTCAAGGTTGATGATATGTATGAGGAATGAAAATTTAAAAAGGAAGGCTTGTCGAAGAAAGATGAATATGCAAACTCAATGAAATCTTCTCATTCTTCTCATTCTCTTCCTTGTTCTCTTGTTGATTCTCAGAAACAATCTCAAAGTGGTGGATTGAGGTTGTTAACCAAGATGGGCTACAAAGGAAGGGGCCTTGGAATTTATGGACAAGGTATGGTTGAACCTATGAAGGTTGAAGCTAAACCTCGCTATGTAGGATTGGGGTATGGTGAATGATAATGCTCCAAGGCTATGGATGCAAATAATTGTCCAAAAGAAGAACCATCTCAAGAACAATCTGAGAGAGGCAATGTCACATCACCTTGAGGCAATGGTGACACATGTAATATGTTTAAGAGAAGAACAAACACAAATTCTTCTCGGCATGCATGTACCAAGGGTGACCATCAAAGGTATAATAAGCTTGATTATTCCAATGTTCCTTTTGATTATAAGAAGCATGACGATATAGAAATTTTGTGGGTTGAATAACCATAGTGTTTCCAAGTGTTGCAAAAGAATGGCTTTGTATAGGAAGGTAACATAAATTAGGAAAGGGACACTACATAAAGAATCATCTCCAGTTTGGAAGAAAGAGAAAGGCAAGAAAGGATGGATATTGAAAATTCCTTGTGCTTAGGTGAGCATCAAGAAGCTAACTATTGGAAGCTTCATCCTGTCCTTCATCTCAAGAAAGACAAGAAGAAGATTGCAATTGATTCTCCATTGGTGAACATTGGTCAAGTGAGGAAGCTCATGTATGTGAGTTAAACTTCTTCACTCATGTCTATAAAGGCGGAAAAATAAGGTAACATGAAGCATAAAAATGAAGTAGTTGCATGTAAGCCTAACTATCATGTGTTTCAGGGATCATAAACACCGTAACATGAGAATTTGTCATGGGAGCCTATCAAGTGGATTAAAAGTGTTGTTAGCTCATTGTCATTACTATCCTTGTATTTGTTATTGCTGCTAATGTGTTGTACATGGATAGTAGCTCAGGCAATGAATGTAGAAGGATATGGGAAAATGCAAATGGGTATCAATATGCTTTCAATTATTATAATAATTGTACGACTTCTTGATGAAGAAAGAGCACAAATAGGGTGGACGGATACTCGAGAAGTGGGAAAGTATTTTTCTCACTTAGCGTGTGATTAAGAACCTTTTGGAGGTCCAAAAGTTCCTCAGTGGGGAGGAATGATCCAAGTGGATCTCAAGTCTATTAGGGGATTTGAGCCCCTAACCTCCAACCTCTAAAAAAACTGACTTACTGTTCTACCAATGTCAATGCCTTTACCTATATATGGCATGAGTTTGATTTAAACACTACCTATGGTTTGCAATAATTTAAAATAGGGGTCGGTGGGTGTTGAAACACTGACCCATCAATTACCAAAATAACATATCACTATTGTACCATGAAATAATTTTAAATTTTATGTGAGCAATGCATTTTTTATAGAATGTTTCAAGCCTGCATCATTACAAAAAAAAACCCTATATGGTTTTTTAGAGTCTAACAAATGCATAAAGCTAAACAAGGGGGTTGTAAACCAATTGTAAAGAAGGGTTTTGTTGTGAGGGGGTTAATTTATTAATTATGGTGGTTTTAGTCCCATATGAAAAAGTAATGTATAAAAGGGGTTGATAGGATTTTTTAAAATTCATTCCTAGAGATAGAGAATTTAGAGTACACTTTCAGAACAATAGGAAGAGATTAAAACTCAATGATTTCTCTGAGAGTATATTGTATGACTCTTAAGTCATTTTGTAATGGCTTGTTGCTCATGTACTCTTGTTGAGAGTGAGAGTCGCATTGTCATTTCTTAGCATTATGATTGTGACAAAAGGATTGGGTAGGATGCTAGAAAGTTCTTGTCGGGACAATGTGGAAGTAGGAAGATCCTGATGGTAGCAATCTTCCTTGGAAATAGATTGTAACTTACTGAAAGACCATGGTGATGTAAAAGAATTTACATCATAATAATTCCATTGATCATGCTTATCTACCGATCTGGAGATGTAGCCAGAGTTTGGTGAATTTCATTATCAAATATTTTCTCTCTCTTTTCCTGGTGCATGATTTTGTCAACTTATTTTCTTTCCTACATATTATGTGATTATTTTCTCTTTTCACAAGCAACGCCAATTTCTATCTTGAATTAAATTTGTATCTTGGTGAATCTAATAATTGTTAATTGATTCATAGTAAGGATTTTATAGATCAAGTTTGGTATCAGAGTCGGTCTGACAAGTTGCAGGTTGTGGGATACTTGGAGAAAAATCAAGAAGAATGAGGAGATGTCTTCACAAAAGGAAAATCGGTTTCCTTTTTTCTTTGATGCAAAATTTTGTGAATCTTTCATGCTGATAAAGGTCAAGGTTGATGAGATGTATGAGGAATGGTAATTTAAAGAAGGAAGGCTTGTCGAAGAGAGATTAAGATGCAAATGAGCAGTGAAAGCTCCTCATTCTTCTCATTCTGTTCCTTGTTCTCTTGCTAATTCTCAAAAATAGTCTCGAAGTGTTGGATTGAGGTTGTTAAGGAAGATGGGATACAAAGGAAAGGGCCTTGGAATTTATCGACAAGGTATGGTTGAACCTGTGAAGGTGGAAGCTAGACCTCTCTATGCAAGATTGGGGTATGGTGAAGGAGAATGCTCCAAGGTCGTGGATGCAAAGAATTCTCTAAAAGAATAATCATCTCAAGAACAATGTGAGAGAGGCAATAGCACATCACCTTCAGGCAGTGGTGAAACATGCAAGAAGTTTAAGAGAAGAACAAACATAGATTCTTCTCAGCATCCATGCACCAATGGTGGCCATCAAAGGTATAAAAAGCTTGATTATTCCAATTTTCCTTTTGATTACAACAAGATTGAAAATATAGAAATTTGGTGGTTTAGAAAACCATGCATATTTTATGGGTTAAATAACCATAGTGTTTCCAAGTGTTGGAAAATAATGAATTTGTACAAGAAGGTAAAGTCAACCAGGAAAGGGACACTGCATAAAGACCCATCTCCAGTTTAGAAGAAAGAGAAGGGCAAGAAAGGCTGGATGTTGAAAATACCTTGTGTTTATTGCAACAAAGGTAGACATCAAGAAGCTACCTATTTGAAACCTCATCCGAAGCTTCATCTCAAGAAAGACAAGAAGAAGATTGCAATTGATCCTCCATTGGTGAACATTGGGCAAGTGAAGATGCTCATGTATGTGAGACAAAATTCTTCACTCATGTTTGTAAAGGCAGAAAAAGAATGTGATCAGAAGCATAAAAATGAAGTAGTTGCATGTAAGCCTAACTATAATGTGTTACAAAGATTATCAACGCCGCAACATGATAATTTGTCATGGGAACCTGCTAAGAGGATTAAAAGTGTTGTTATCTCATTGTCATTAATATCCTTGTATTTGTTATTGATGTGAATATGTTGTACATGGATAGTATCTAGGGTAGTGAATACAGAAGGATGTGGGAAAATGCAAATGGGTAGCAATAGGCTTGCAATTATTATAATCATTGTAAAACTTCTTAATGAAGCAGGTGCACAAACAAAGTGGATAGATACTGGACAAGTAGGAAGGTGATTTTCTCACTTAGTGTCTGATTAAGAACCTTTTGGAGGTCCAAAAGTTCCTCAGTGAGGAGGAATGATCCAGGTCGATCTCGAGACTATTAGGGGATTTGACACCCTAAACTCAAACCTCCTAAGGAACCGGCCTACTGTTCCATCACTGTCAATTCCTTTACCTATATATGGTGTCAATTTGATTTAAGCACGACCTATGGTTGGCAATGCTTTAAAATAGGGGTTGGCGGGGGTTGAACCGCTGACCCACCGATTGCCAAAATAACATATCAGCGTTTCATAGTGTGAAATGATTTTAAATTTGATGTGGGCGATGTATTTTTTATACAATGTTTCAAGCTTGAATCATAAAAAAATAAAACCATATATGGTTATTAACAACCTAACAAATGCATAAAGCCAAACAAGGGGGTTGTGAACGAATTGTAAAGAAGGATTTTGTTGTGATAGGGTTTTTGAAAATTCATTCTTGGAGATAGAAAATTCAGAGTAGTCTCTTAGAACAATAGGAAGAGATAAAAACTTAGTGATTTCTCTCTTAGACAATATTGTATGACTCTTAAGTCATTTTGTAAGGGCTTGTTGCTTATGTACTCTTGTTCAGAGTGAGAGTTGCAGTTCCATTGCTTAGCATTGTGAATCTGACAAAAGGATTAGGCAGGATGCTAGAAAAGTCTTGTCAGGATAGTGTGGAAGAAGGATGAACCTGATGGTAACAATCTTCTTTGGAAATAGATTCTAACTTATTGAAAGACCATGGTAATGTAAGAGCATTTGCATCATAATAATGGCATTGACCACGTGTATTTATGGATCCAAAGATGTAGCCAGAGTCTGGTGAACTCTGGTATCAAACCTTTTCTCTCTCTTTTCCTAATGCATGATTTTTGTCACCTTATTTTCTTTCTTGCATTTTATGTGATTATTTTCTCTCTTCATGAGCAACGTTAGTTTCGATCTTAAATTAAATCTATATCCTAGTGAACCTAACAGATGTTAAGTGATTCATAGTAAGGAGTTTACAAATCATCACGTCACATCCCATACAATTTCTTCACTAAACAATGTTGTCACTATGTCACAGGTGAAGAAAACTACTCTGATACCATATGAAAGTGTTGAAATAGGAAAACCAAAGAAGAATTTGATATCAGTTGATATTAATTTGTTCATAATGTATACCTTCAATTAGGCAATACAAACAATCCAAAACTATTACATAACCATGGCAAGTAACCAAGCGATAGTTTATTTATGTAAACAAGAACTAACACTATTATCTAATGTAATATGCCAAGTCATTAGCTTGGATGGATAATTTTTTTTAAATGGGACTATAAGATGACTCTCATGCATGGAGAGGTTCTGCAAGAATTTGAGCTAGATTAATATAAATAGCCATTCAGTATTCAACTAATGATCACCATTAGTCCAAGTATGGTAGAGGTTTGTGCACAAATAGTGTGGCTAGCTTGGGGCTAGTCATATGGCCATTGAGATCATATTTCTATTGGTCATTTATTGAATGAAGTCCTTGATGGACTAGTTTCAAGGAGAGTAAGTTCTCTAAGCATTTTTTATCATCATAACGCCTCATTTTTATAAAGGATAGGTCATAAATGGTTTTCTTCATTCTTTCGGCCTTTAAATCTAAATCAGTGACATCAAGTTATTTTGCCCTTTTTATGGCAACGATTCCATTTATAAACATCCACAGAAGCCTAAATGGTTCCTCCTTGAAACCATGTGTATCATTGAAAAATGGGCTCTGAAGAACCAATTGCATGGGACTTTGAAAATCATGAGGTGCTCCCTCTACCTATAACTTATTATATAGGTGATCTCCTCAGGGCTGAAGTAAAACAATGTAAGAGTCAAAAATATCTCTAAAAACTCATAGTAGTCATGTGTCACCAAGAGCCAATGGGTCCATGTAGGCATTAGGATTATTTTCTATTTACCTAAGAAATGTCTACCATGGCCAAATACATGTGGCTAAAAGAATTGTGCATTTTAAAAAATAACTAAGTGCAATAGAAAATATTGGTACCTAATCTTTTTTTCATGCTTGAAATAGATAGTTGATGTTGTATTTTTTTTGTAATGTGCTTAAGAACATTTGTATTGTATGTCTTTCACTTGAAATTATATCTAGGCAGAGGGATGGACCCAACTGGAGATCATAAACACTTGTATCATGTTCAAATCCAAAGATGTTAAAGCCAAAATAAAGAAGGCATCTTGTATATCTATCATGAAACTAGAATGAGAAATGATTGGTGAAGACATTATTAAATTTACCAAATAATTGTGGAGCTCCTAATTTGGAAGCTTCAACTAATCTTTCATTGTCTACCAAACTAAATGAAATTTCATATAAAGGAACAAAAATATTTTGTAGCATCATGTGGGATTCATATTATTTCTCTTACTACTATATCATAGATCACAACTTGAATCTGTCTCCCATGATAGTTAAATTGGTAGGATTGTACTACCATGCGGAAACATCTACTAGTGCACCATATACTTAGCCATAGTAGAGCTTTGTATCCTACACCCAAATGATTCATAATCACTTTTCAACACATTGTTTAGAATTTATACATGAGCACCCTTCCTTAGAGTCTTAGGTTTCTTAGACAATCTAGACTCAAAAATTGAATTTGCATAATCTAAAACCAAAAATGGGTTTCTACAATAATTATTTTTCATGGTCCTTACATTGGTGATTTATGATGTTTCTAGACTAGGAGATAAGGCATAGGATCCACTATCCTTAAATTTAGGAGGAAGCTCCTAAAGCTTCCTTATGGGAGGGGTGCTTTTCCTCCTTGGGCATTCACTTCCAAAGGTTGATTGTATAGTATCCATGGTTATTTTTTCTTTGTACAATTCCTTATGCTTAAAATTCTCAAAAAATTTACTAAAAAGATAACACTATGCTTTTTCTACAAAAATTCTCTCTTAAAATGCTCTGTGATTCTAAAATGCTTTCAAATGACTCAATCTGTCACTTGTATTAATATTTAAAAAGGGATTCCCCTCTCGTGTGTTTAATGCATTGAACCATTGGCCACCATGATTCTCAAAGGATAAATTGGTGCACACACATGTAGATCCATTCTACTAAAGATTTTAAAATTTATCACATGAATAGAGCATATTAAATAACGACCATTGATTCCCATAACAATGAACCATTAATTGTCTTTCAAAATGAATTGATCCAAAATGGGTGCTAAGATGTGAACAGGTGACTACAATCCACAAGTTTTATTCACCTTTTGCATGCACATGACACTTATGAAAAGAAAAGTAGAAAACACACATGCAATGAGGGAAACTAACTATATACAATAAAGGATAAAGAGTTAGGTTGAAATATTTTAGGAATGAGAATATTTCCTTCTTTTTTTATAAAATCATGAGCAGTATATCCTTGTAATTAATTATCTGAAAGGGGCATCTTCATAATGAGTCAAACTTAACATGTTACTCAAGATTTGTGCCTCTTTCCTCCCACTTGAGGACTGAATCTCCTTCTTTGAAATTAGGGTCCAAAGTTTTATGATAAAAAAAACTTATTTAACATGTATTGGAAACTTACCATTGCATCATGAGCATGCTCCCTTACTTGTTGGAAGTTAAATAATTCATCTAACAAGACATGCATTGCTCTATTTTTCTCAATATCAAAGTCTTTCAACAATTGCAGAGATAGAATCTCTATTAAAATCAATATATAATACTCTTTTCACATACTAGTTCATACAAGGATGCCTTAAGAAAAAATTTAGAGTGATGAAATTGACTGATAGGGTTTTCTCTAGGTTCTTGTGACACTCCCTTTGACTATCAACCCCTAGTCTTTTGATTAATCTGATTAGATTATTATTTGTAGGTTTAGTTAACTCATTCACTTGTGGCAATATTTTTATAATACCTTCAAGTGAATACCCTTCTTCAAGGAAAACCTTAAAAATCCTTGAACCACGAGAATCTTTTGTATTGTCCAATACAATGGTCCTTAGCGCACCAAATCTTGTAACAAGCACTTCTTGAAAGTTTGGTATCAAATTAATTTTCACATCTTTCAATAAAATAACTTTATAAAATCTTGTTCATGAGTCGGTAACTTTAGGAATCTATTTGTGACCAATAGTTAATAGAGGATTAATCATTTTGATGAAATATAATCCAACTATGCAAAAGGCTAATCTAAAATGATCGAGTGAAGTAGCATGGATAAATTCCTCATTTTTCTAACAAATAATTGAAACGATTAGCACTTTCTTACTAGATCATGGAAATTGAATAATAGACTTGGCCAATAATATCCTACACTAATGATCTTTATTGTGGTGGTCTATGTTGAGAAATGACCACCTAAAGTCCCATAATGTATTTCATGAAGTCCCATAATATACTTCATAACCCATGGTTGTTATACATCAACTTCCTCATCTATATAATCATCAAGGAATGTTCATTATATGATATATTAAGCACTTGTATTATGCAACAATAGCTAGTGTAATCTTCAAATATAATCTTGATTGTATTAAATCTTGCTTAAGGAGTCTATGATCTATATAAGTTCATCCTCTTCCTCTATTATTTGGTCTTCCTCTTTCTCTACCTCATCCTCTATTATTAGTAGAAGATTCACGTTACGATTTAGTAATGTGAGAGGGAGAAGATTCATACTTTTCTTCAATTTATTATGAAAGACTAGAAAGTTTGCACAAATTTTTTTGTAGAACATCACATATCCTTCTCATGAGATTGCAAAGACCCAATCAACTCTACAACTTTGGAAGTGGTTAGATCTTTACTTTCTTCAGTGCCTATTACTATTGAATCAGAGAGGAAGAGATCTGGGAATTTTTCTTACATTTTTTTGTTCTAATATTGTTTTCCCTTTGATACCTTGAATCCTAATAATAAATTCATGAATGGACTCAACTTCCTTCATCCTTAAATTTTCAAAATGCTTGAACAAATAAAAGTCTTACTGATCTAATGTTTTATGTTCCTTTATATGTAATTTGAGGGCCGCCTATTCATCCTTTGATATCAAAATACAAATTCAAGGGCAAAATTAAACATCTAATATAAATTTAATTATGAAAAGAGCTTTGTTGTCCTTCCTTTTTTCTTCTTTCAATTGATTTTTGTTGATTTGGTGTCAGTGGATTCAATGCATTTTGACTATAGGAGTTGTGTATCCCACTTCCACTGATTCCTAGGGTTCTTGGGATGATAGTTGGGTAATCATTTTGATATACCAATAATTATAGTTGTATCTAGTAAATAGCAAAAACAAAAATGATAAGTTACTACTATTAGCCATTTAGAGATTAATATTTCTCTAACCTTGCTACACGCACAATAAAAAAATTCTACAACCTACTCTACTACTAGTTGAAAGATTATAAATTTAAAACAATCAAATCATAGAAAAAGGAAAAATTATTCAATTTAAAAAATCTACATATATTATCTTTGCATATAAAAATTGAAAAAATCTATATATAGAGGAGGGGGCCGGTAGTTGTACAGTGTCCAGTAGTTCTACACCACTTGTGCTTATAATAACTAGTCTTGCCATGTATTTATATTATATATTGTAAATAAATAATTCACATGTAAATAAAATTTTTACCAAATATTAGTCAAAATAAGTCAATACTTGAACACATGAGAGCCTATAAATGCTACATAAAAAAAAATAAATACATTCATTAACAAGCGAAATAAATAATATTTTATTTCAAATAAAATATCACAGCTATCCACTATAATTGTATCATTTATAAAATAAGTGCTCACTTCAACAACTAATGTTATCATAGTGAAAAAATATTATTCTTATGTGTACAACTATTAGGGTAGCAATGTACATGCATTGGAGTAATTCACATTAACAAATTGTCTTATCACAAATTTAAAAGGTGAGTACAATTATTATCTTGTATTCAAATGTTTTTTATGTTCAACTATTGGTCCTTTTGTGTCAATATGAAAGAGAGAGATAACAAACATTTATGATTATTAATAGGTATTTGGTCCATTTAAGTTTTCATTAATAAAAGTGGGATATGTTGTACCATTACATATCCATTTAAGTTGTATATAATTAGTATTTTACATATAAATACAATATTCTACTATTAACAAATTTATTCAACTACTAGAAACTTTTAGATTTGTTTTAACTAGAAGATATCTTTTTTTTTTCATTAATCTATTTAAATAAATATTATATTACAATATTATAATTAATAATGACTTAATATTTATTATAATATTGTAATTAATATTAAATTATTATAAAGATATGATAATATTATAATGTTTCATATATTCTTTTATTATATTTTTATATTCCCTTTAAATATTTTGAAAAGAAAAAAACTTAAATTACAAATTTATTATGTGACTATAATAAGTAAAACATTTAAGTTTTATAATAATGATTTTTTAATAAAAAATTCTAAGATAACTTTAACAATGGCAATTAATATATGTTTAGATTGAAATTAAGATATGCTATTAAAACAAAGATTTTATAATTGTCATTATATTTATTCATCATTATTGTTCAAATATTTAGAATAATACAAAATAAAATAATAAAGAAAATAAGTAAATGATATCAATAATATATAATTTTTAAAATTATAATTATAATATAATAAAATTAAAGTACTACATTGTCCTATAAGAAATAGAATGATACTTATGTGCGTTATAATGTACCAACATTTTAGTAATACATGTACAAATGTATATGATGATTATAATAATTTTTTCAAGATAATTTTAATAATTAAAAATTAATATCTAATTATATTTAAAATATTAGAAATTTAATATTTATCATAATCTCTCTTCAAATATATTGATTTATAATATAAAAATTTACAAAATGTATAATAACATATTATAAGATTCACTCTACCTACTACCTAAGTGCTTGTGGGAGAATTGCCACTCTTTGGAACCCTGCTTTTTTTGAAGGCTCACTGATTCACTCTAAGGCTCTGATTGGGAATCAAAGGAATGACCTTTGGATGTTTGTGGGAGATTTTGATTCCCCTTTGTACCCTTCTAAGAAAGCTAGTGGTTGTGAGGACTACTCGGACAATATGACTGATCTTGTTGATTTCATCTCCTCCTCTGGTTTGATGGACATTAACCTCAATGATTTTAAGTTCAGTTGATTTTAAGTTCACTTGGTCTAACTGGCGTCATGGGAACCATTTGATTTTGGATAGGGTGTTGGTTTATACTAATTGGGTTTTATAGGGTAAAAGTCAACTCAGGTTGGTAAGTAGGGCGAGTCAACAGGGTTGTGAGAGGGGACGAAAATAGGGATGAGGGGCTCGGAGGCCAAGGGTGTACGATTGGGCACGAGAGGGTTAGCAACAATAGGAGAGGGACCGAGATTTGTGGACAACACGTCTTTAGGGATCTCAATAATAGGAGGGGGAGGTTGCATATTATTAACATTTTTAGGGTTTACAAAAGTTTCACCAAATTATGCATTTGCTTCCTACAACTGATAATTAGGCAATATTTGCAAATATGCCCTTCTTTTTTGCAGAGAAAACAAGCATTTAATCCTCCAAGTATTTCAATCGGGCAGATGAATGTGTCTCCATTAATATCTAGGTTTAAACATGGTGGAATGTCGATTTCGAGCTTGATTGAGACAAGCATTCTTGCATCTAAGTTGGGCACCAATCTAGCAGATTCATCAACCCTAATGATTTTACCAAAAGGTGCCATTATTTGGGGAAGAAAATGCCACAAAAAGGGAGGGACATCCTTGAGGATGACCCATCTGGGAGAGGATAGTGTGAGGAATTCCTCATTAACTGCCTCTGGAGTCCAGGCTAGGACTCAAAAAGATGTATTTCCAACCATCCAGTACTGGTGTTTACGAGCTTCCAACTGGGCTTCATGCGTGTTGAAGAAAATGAGAAAGAGACCTCTCTGAACTTGTCTACAAAATGTAATTTTAAGCCCTAGTTTAAGATTCCATAAATTATGAAACCAGTCGTCTATGAATTTTCTAGGTGGGCATTTTTTAGCATTAACACAGGCAAAAAAGATAGCAGTGTCACTTAATCTATGTTTTTCTAAAATAATTTCATCCAACATTTCAGAGTTCGGAGAAATGTAGAAAGAGCCCGAGGAATTGCAAGGGAGCTTACCGTCTTGACTGGGTCCTTCACCTGTTGGAGTCTTCAGGAAGTGCGTCGTTGAGCGGACTCCATCTGTAGTCTAGGCAATGGTCTCAACGAAGGACTTAGCTAGGGCTAGTAATGTCTATGGTGAGGGTTTAGGATTACTAATATCTCCGTCTGACTCCGGCTCCATTGGAAACCAAGGTTAGATCCACACGGGGGAGGGCCAGTGGGTGAAGTTAATCGCAATAAATATTTGCAGAGCAGAATAAATGAAAACACGAAATGCAAATAGCAAGTTGGTGAAGAAGGATATGCAAACTAAGTGGAGGAGATTAACTCCTCCATGTAGACGTCATGGATGTCGCGTCTGCCCCTGCGAGCCTTGATCCGGCTTCCACCCTCAGCGCTTTGATTTTCTCACAGAAATAGTTCTCAGAAATCTGGTGGTGTTCGAAGCTTCTGCGACTCCTGGTGCTTTGATTTTCACTCGGAGGAGCATTGGATCGGTTGTAGCATCTTCGGTTTCAAGCCTTGCCTCCACAGGGAACTGCAACTTCTCACCTTCCAGGGCCTATCAAAAATATTTTTGCGCACCTCCCGCACTCTGGGTCATCCCTTGCGTTTCTTTTCCTATCACTTTCGTATTATTCTTTTTGTTTGCTAGTAGACCCGATCCTTTCTCTTTCTTCTTTTTGCGGAGTCTAGAGTGGTTATCTTCATATTTTTTTTCTCTGATTTATAATATTAAAATTTATTCAATGTATAATAACACACTATAATATAATTATGCTTAGAAGTAACACTACACTAGTACCCCCAAAAAAAACCTAAGATATTTTGGAGGAAAATAGATGGCCTCATTTATCCTTAATTGTATCATTTGCCACTACAAAATCCCTATATTCATTAGCATTGATAATGGATGACCTTTTAAGAATCGGGATGTAAAAAAACTCCATGGAAAGTTCCAAATCCAATGCTGTTTCTCCACATGTTACTACCCGCAAGGCAATGACCAGGCTGAGGCTTCCAACAAAAAAATCTTGAAGATATTAAAGAAGACACTCAATTAAGTTGTTTGTGATTGGTATGTCTAGTTGAACCTTGCTTTATGGGCCTATCAAACAAATATCTGAACACCCACTAGTGCAACACCCTACTCCCTTGTTTATGGATCTGAATCCATCTTTCCCATTGAGGTTGACATGCCATCTTTAAGATTTCAACTAAAGGGATTGATACCCACTAAGGCTTATCGTGTTTCTAGGTTGTAGGAACTTGAGTTGTTGTATGAGCAGTGACAAAAGGCTTTCAATGATCTAAAGGCTTATCATCAATGTATGTCTAGGAACTATAATCATAGAGTCAAGCCTTGTGTCTTTTAGGTTGGTTATCTTATGCTCAAAGAGAACCCCCAAAATCAACAAGATCAAGAAAAGAAGGGAAAATTTGAGCCCAACTAGTTAGGTCCCTATGTTATTATGGTTGCTTATGGTTCAGGGGCCTATCAACTATTTACACATGAAGATGAGTTGCCAGATGACCCAATCAATAGTATGCATCATCATAATTTTTATACTTAAGCCTTTCTACAAACCTAAGGCAAGGGGCAAAATTACCAAAAAACAAAAAAATATAGAAAAATATAAAAAATACAGAAAAAAAATCAAGTACAAACAAATCATATCATCAGAAAAAGTGCAATAAAAGAAAGTAGTGAAAACTTGGTGACAAGCGCTACTTGTGATAAATCAACCCTTCTATCTATTTGGATTATAGGTTCTCATCCATAACCGTAGTTATTATAAATACCCATAATAAAATCTCTTCAATAGCCATTTTTCTATTTATATACTTGTACCTATTCATAATAATGATAATCCTACTCATATCTTATCCATAGCCTATCCATTTCCCAATGTGTATATCCTACCAATAAAATCCTACCATGCCTTGTGAGCTAGTGTCTCCATGCACCTATCTTATCCATTCCATAATAAACTCTCATCCACCTATCCACATTTCTTACATCCATAATAAATCAATCATTTGTAGACCAAAGGAAAACCCTTGACGTGGTTACAAAATGGAATCTTGAATGTCACACTTAAGAGGATAAAAATTTAGATTTTGATATATATTATTAGACAACAAGCGTCATAATAGCGAGATTTACAACAAAATAGTGACATGAATCATTGAACATTGACATGGAACAAAAAAATGACTATTTACATTAGAAACACCAAACATGGATGATCATATTTGTTTAAATAAGAAAACATATCTATGGCATAGAAGGTTCAATGTTTGTGTTTTTTTTTTCTTTTTTGTTTGTTGATGCAAGGGATACTTAGGTCGTCTTGGTCTCATTATACCTCGACGCTTAGATTAACTTGCTAAATCAAAATCCATGTAAGAAACTCAAGTCATACTAGTTTAATTATACCTAGGTGCTTGTATTTTCTTATAATATTTTTAAAAGCTCAATGGTGGAAAAGTGCTATCATAATATGCTTAAAAAGATGATTATTTAAGCATTTAGATAGAAATTGTATTTCATTATTATCCATTATTGAAATTTCATTGAACATCATTCATAAGGCTATTCTTTCATCATGTTATATGATCAATGGTTGTTATGTGAATTAATTGATTGAGTATTCTTGGACAAACTAAAGAAAAATTGCATCATTTTCATCATTTAGATTCATTCATATTTATCCATTTTTTTAATTTTTTTTTAAAACCCAGTGGTATCCCCGCAACCCAGCCCAGCGTCTCCCCTCGCCTTACCTTGGTCTTATGGATGCCAAGTTGGGGTTAAAGGAAAGGCGAGTTGAGCCGAGACTAGTCCATTGGACGTGCGGAGGCCACCCGCAAGCCCCAAATACCAACATGATAGATTTATCCATTGTTAATATCATCAAATTATCATGTACATAATCATAATTAAAATGTATATATAACATTATAGATATATCCATCATGTATCCATTTTATCAGCCATCAAATAATTTTTCATATCCATACATTAATATATCATTTAGATATTCCATATGTATATAGCATCAATAAGTCACATCGTACATTATTCATCAATAAGAATATCATAACCATTACATTTCTAAAAACATCATCACATACATAAGCATCTGAATAGAACATTAAATAGACATCATTTCACATTATAAAACATCATAGGCATGAATAGGAATCATTATAAGCATGTAACTACAGAAATACTAAGAATTCATTATGCATATAGTCAATTAGAGTACATCATTATAGATTAAAATTATCAACATCATATGACATCATGAGTAGGATAATTATTATAGATGAGCATATAGGAAATCAAAACATCATACCATCATAAATCATCATATTAGTGTCCATAATCATGGTAGAATAAAATGCCATCATCTAGATCATCATAAACATCATCATAAGTATCATCATAGTAATCATCATAAAACATATGAATGGAAAAATCAAATAAAAACACATATAGGGTCCAATATCCATCTGCATATCATCATTAAATCATAAAAATATCCAAGTATACAATGATATCAAAATCAGAAATGTCTAGTCAGATATAGTACATCAAAATCACAATCAAGACTCAAATCAAGTGGCACTACCTCAAGAAGGTGTGGGTTTAGGTTGATCAACTCCACTCACCCCTCTTGCTCCAGATGGCCCTCCTCCTAGATCACCTTGAGGAGGTCCCATAATCCCTATGTTAGACTTGTGTGAATATTGTCAGTTTTGTCATTGATGTCAAACCAATTATTCAGTTTGGTCTGAATGGTGTATGAAAATTGTATGTGCAGATGATGTATGCAGATTTGGTATTATTGGGATATAGTGCAGGAAAGTGTAGATGATCTGTTGGAGTCACTTTCGAAAGACCTTCATATTTTGATTTATGCTTTTGTGGTCTCAGTATTTGTTATTTGTTTCAGAATTAGCTATTTCAACATAGATAAAAATTATCAACATCATACGACATCATGAGTAGGATAATTATTATAGATGAGCATATAGGAAATCATAACATCATAAATCATCATATTAGTGTCCATAATCATGGTAGAATAAAATGCCATCATCTTGATCATCATAAACATCATCATAAATATCATCATAGGAATCATCATAAAACATATGATTGGAAAAATCAAATAAAAACACATGTAGGGTCCAATCTCCATCTGCATATCATCATTAAATCATAAAAATGTCCAAGTATACAATGATATCAAAATCAGAAATGTCTAGTCAGATATAGTACATCAAAATCACAATCAAGACTCAAATCAAGTGGCACTACCTCAAGAAGGTGTGGGTTTAGGTTGATCAACTCCACTCACCCCTCTTGCTCCAGATGGCCCTCCTCCTAGATCACCTTGAGGAGGTCCCATAATCCCTATGTTAGACTTGTGTGAATATTGTCAGTTTTGTCATTGATGTCAAACCAATTATTCAGTTTGGTCTGAATGGTGTATGAAAATTGTATGTGCAGATGATGTATGCAGATTTGGTATTATTGGGATATAGTGCAGGAAAGTGTAGATGATCTGTTGGAGTCACTTTCGAAAGACCTTCATATTTTGATTTATGCTTTTGTGGTCTCAGTATTTGTTATTTGTTTCAGAATTAGCTATTTCAACATAGATAAAAATTATCAACATCATACGACATCATGAGTAGGATAATTATTATAGATGAGCATATAGGAAATCATAACATCATAAATCATCATATTAGTGTCCATAATCATGGTAGAATAAAATTCCATCATCTTGATCATCATAAACATCATCATAAATATCATCATAGGAATCATCATAAAACATATGATTGGAAAAATCAAATAAAAACACATGTAGGGTCCAATCTCCATCTGCATATCATCATTAAATCATAAAAATGTCCAAGTATACAATGATATCAAAATCATAAATGTCTAGTCAAATATAGTACATCAGAATCACAATCAAGTCTCAAATCAAGTGACACTACCTCAAGAAGGTGCGGGTTTAGGTTGATCAACTCCACTCGCCCCTCCTGCTCTAGATGGCCCTCTAGCTAGATCACCTTGAGGAGGTCTCATAATCCCTATGTTAGACTTGTGTGAATATTGTCAGTTTTGTCATTGATGTCAAACTAGTTATTTAGTTTGGTCCGAATGGTGTATGAAAATGGTATGTGGAGATGATGTATGCAGTTTTGGTATTATTGGGATATAGTGCAGGAAAGTGTAGATGATCTATTGGAGTCACTTTCAAAAGACCTTCATCTTTTGATTTATGCTTATTGTGGTCTTAATATCTGTTATTTGTTTTGGTATTAGCTATTTCAGTTATTACAATTGTATCTTTCATGTTTTGTGGTTAGGTATCTATGGTATGTGTAGTACTTGTGTTTTTTTATTTTGGAGTTGCTAGGCCTAGATCTTTGTGGTTTTGGGTCAATATTTATTGGTCTGATTGACCCCTCTTTTATTCTGGTAATTAAGGTATATTCATTGGTTAATGAATTGTGTAAAGCAAGCATTTAGATATCTTGCATAGGCTAACTCAATTATCATATTTTTGGTTAAGGCTTTATTGGATAACGTGTTGATCTGAGCAGCATATTACTTGTTCTTGGTGGACATATTATCCTGACATGTAAGGTTTTTTCTACATATATAGAACTGTATGAATGCATGGATGAGTAATAAGATATGAGTGGTAAGTAGTATATGAAGTGCGAGTTATAGACAACCAAGTCGTTGGAGTAGAATCAGAGTGCATAACAGTGTTGTAGTAATCCTTCACCAGATCTGCTATAGGTGTTTGTGGATAGTAGTCGAAAGATATTTTACAAGATCTTCTATAGTTTTTTCGTTTTGCGATCTAAGCTTAACAGGGAACTTATTTCATGCAATTGGAGATGCAACTTTCTTTAGTTCATTTATTATTTTTGCAATGAGCATTCTGATAGTAAGTCGGCTTTGTAATCTTGCAGTGAGCATTTTGATAGTGAGCCAACCGACAATGAGCCACCCATTTTATAAACACCATATAACTAGTTATATTATCCTGAGAGTTAACACTCTGTGATTTTTCCCATTTGGATTTTCCACATATAAAATATAGTGTTCCATTTGTGGTTGTGTTTTCATATTTATTCTACATTTGTTGTGTTATGTTTTATTTGCTTAATTGGTGGTATTTGGTACATTTTAAAAAGGTCTTAATTTTTGGAGAAATTTTTTAATTGGTGAGAATACTGATCCCCGTCCCACTCTGTCTCAATATTTTGGTCCTTTCAACTAATCCAATAATTGGTATAAGATCCTTGGTCCCTTTCTTGAAGGCTTAAACTCTTGAGGGAGATCCTTGTTAGTTAAATCATGGCACCTATGTGTATGACAAGAAAATTTTAGTTTGATGAAGACTTGTAGATAGCTCTTGAAGATCCTCAAATTGTTCAATCATAGAATGAGGAGTTGAAAGCAAATGTGAAAGTAGTAAATGAATGTGTGTGCGGAAGATAACAAAGAAAAACCAAAAATTCAAGCTAAGGCATATGAAAGTTAACAATCAGTTGAAGTAGGCGAATGAGAGTGTTCAAGATCGAATGCAAAATATTGAGGAGAAAAATAAGATAGAGAAAACCATGGAAGAATAAATCAAGCTAAAGACTAAAGAATGTGAGAAGCTAGAGGAAGAAGTGAAGAAGCTAAAGTCGGAGAATAAGGTTCTTGATAGTAGTAAGCTTTTGGAAGAATTAAAAAAAATCCAAAAAGCTCATTTGGATAGGACTGGACTTGGATTTCAATCTGGGGAATGTTCAAATTAGGTTGACAAAGACAAAGGTAAAGAGGTTAAGACAAAAGTAGAGAAGAAATCAAAAGATGTAAGCAAGATCCAAAACCAGAGTACTAATGGAAAAAAGTCATGGGTTCGTCAATCGAATGCACAAAGGTACCCATCATTTAACAACTATTATTTTTAATGCAATAAATTTGTTCGTAAGGCTACAAGCTATAGAAGTATTCAGTGTTATAACTGCAAGAGGTTTGGTCATAAAGAAAATCACTATAAAAATCATAATCCAGCTAGAGAAAACTAATTTCATGGATATTGTCATATATGAAATGGTTACGGTCAAAAAGATAATCAGTGCAGATCAAGAACTGTTCTGGAAAAATTCCTTAAATAAGAACATTAGTTGTTACAAGTGCAAGCAATGTAGACACTATGCTAATAAGGGAAAAAATGGAAATATGGAGAGATTTGCTAAGAAAAATATAATGAAGGATATTTAATCAAAGAAAAAGGAATTTTTGTTTTGAAGAAAGAATGAAGTGGGTAATGAAAGCAAGTATAGTGTATCAGAATCTAGTGCAAGCACCTCTTCCTTTGGTGTCTAAGCACATTGCTTCAGCTCAAAGGGAAAATTTGAAAGAAAAATTTGGGAAAATATCCCAAATTTGCTAAACCATGAGACTACCATATTTTATAATCTCTTTTGGAATAGAACATTCTAAATTGGGTGTCTCATTCCCAAATAGGCATGTGTCCTTAGGGACACATTTCATTTACTTACATGACACATTCCCTTCTTAGGGACACTTATCTTCCTCTCATCCCTCTCCAGCTCTCCCTTTAGCCTATTTACATCTCCCATTTTCCTTCCTTATTCTTCCACTTTTCATTTTCATACCTCCATAATGCATAATTGTTCATCCATTTCCATTTTCATAACCTCATATTGCAAAAATATTTTCTCATCTTTTACTCATCCACATGCATTTAGCATAGCATTTTAAATCACATCTTTCTTAGTTTCCATCTTGCATTCACTACCATGGAGCAAAATCGGGTATCTACCATTCAACGGGAACACATCAAATCAAGGGACAATCAAATCAAAGGATAAATCTAGAGTTCTCATTTTAATTTCTATTAGGTTGTTTATCTAATTTTCCCTCTTAATCGTCCTAGTCTTGAGTGTTTGAATGGATTTTGTGTAGTTAGATTGTTAAATAGCTTTAATTTCATTTGCACATTTTCACTCAGACAATTTTATTTTAATAATAAAAAATATTTTTTCTTATCAAATAAGTTTTAAAAGATATTTATTTAATTTTAAATTTTCCTACATTTCGTTGTGAGATCGTTTATTTCTTTATTGGTAGATATTCTAGGAATTCATGGCAGTGGAGTGCAGTGTGTGGCATTTACAATGCAGACCTACAATGCAAGATCTAGAAAGTTGTGAGATAAAGGTACATCACTACAAAATAAGTTTGGATAATATATCTTTATAAGATTGGACATATCAGATAGAAATAAATTAAGTATATTTTTGAAAAAAAAAAGCAATTTTCTACTGTTTGTGTGCAATGTGAACCAATAAAAACAAAGAAAAATGATTTTTATAATTATTTAATTTAAAAAATTGATTAAGAATATAGAATAATTTTAAAATTTTGTAATTCTATATGATGATTGGATAAATAAGTGGAAACAATTCAATGCAAAACCCTTCATAATAAGACACACCTAGATTTACATTGAGTGATCCTAAAGTATTTAAAAAATCTTTCGTTTGCTAGGTAGTCTATCCCACACTTCCATATAATGTGTAAGCTTAAATATAATACTTAAGATTTTAAGTACTTATCAGTATAATAAACCAGGAAAAAGCATTATGGCATTAATAAGGGTAAATCCCATTTTTAACATAGGTGTCTTTAATAAAGTTGAACCTAAGGTTGTTCAAATATCATAGTAAAAGATATTAAGGAACTTGCGTACCTTTCAAATTGAATGAGGAATTAAAGGAGGTAAAATGAATGGTGGAAAAATAGGCACTAAGACAAGTTGACCCCTTTAAAAAAAACGCTCCTCGACTCTTCTCCTTCTAAGGGAACACTTTGATATTAATTATTTTTGAAAGAAATCAATCCTCGTATCTAGATAGAGAATTATCATACAATATAGAAATTTCTATTATATTATTGGTAATTTTATTCCACAACATTTAAGACAATTAAATTTATAATTAAGATTTATTCTGGAGAAATTTATTTTTATGTTTATATAGATCAGCACCACACAATATAAAAATTTGTAATATTATTTTTCAAAACTATAGGGTGTACACCATCTACTATAAAAATTAAGGAAGGGCAAACATTTATTTATAAATAATATTTTAGATTGTTAAGTTCAAAGACATAATTGATTACACAATTTTACCTAGAGATTCATTATTATACCTCCCTCTCTTTTTCCTTTAAAGAAATCAATGTGAACTTATGCCCATCATTTTGAATAGTAAGTAGCATTCTTCTACAGTCATGAATAGCTCCTCTATCATAATGCCAAGGCTTTCCCAACAAGACATGACAGACACTCATAGATACAATATCACATAGAAATTCATCTCTAAAAGCCCTAATGTTGAAACTTACCAAACACTTTTCCTTTACCTCTATCTTTTGATCATCTTGTAGCCAACTCACCTCATAAGGAAAAGGATTCTTAAGCCTCTTCAATCCAAGCTTCACAACCATCTTCTCATATACTAAATTATCAATACTCCCACTATTTACAATGACCTTGCATCACTTACCACCTAATTTGCATACAGTCCAGAAAATACTCTTCCTCTGAGTAGATCCGGTATCCTTTCTTCTGAACATAATGGATTCTCCTTGCTCTAGTGCAAAGTCAAATCTGGTACCATCTGGTTCCTCACTTGCCACACAACTTCTTGACATTCCTTGCTTACATTTATAGAATCTATGTCTGGTTTCTCCACACTTGAAACATTTGCCAGGAAATTATCTACCGGTACTGCTGATACCTTTCCTTGGTGTCTTTTATTCCAGTTCTTTGCTCCACTTAGGTTTTGACTCCTCTTCTTCAACGGGTTTCTTCATACTGTTAAGCTTCTTCAACTATGGAAACCTTCAACATACTCATCTCATCTCAATGTTAAAAGCAAGTTCATTGATGTACCTCACCACCTTTTCTCTATCGATCTCTCTATGTCCAGATCTCATCACAACCTTGTATAATTCCTCAGTATATTCCTTCACAATCATGTTTCTCTGTTTTGGGTTCTACAACTTCTTGAACAATTCCAATTCATAGTCTCCCGGTATGAACTTGGTCTTCAATCTTGCAACCATCTATCTCCACCGGGTGATCTTTAAATCATCATTCTCCACTCAAGGTATTCCTCCAACTCTCAGATCCAATCGATCAGATCCTCCGAGTTCAGCATTGTGAAAAATTTGGAAACCTCAACTTTATGAACTTTATGAACTTTACTTGCTTGTGCCACTGCTCTTAGGAATATTTCCTCTCTTTCATCTTCTAGTACTTTAGCTTCCTCAATCTCTTTGCTGACTTCGTCATATTCATCCTCAGAATCAGGGTTTCTCTCCAAACCATCCCAGGTATTTGAAATCTTATTCCTTAATTCAATCTTGAAGTCTTCCCTCATTTTCTCCACCCTTTGGGGGCTTGTCCTCCTTGGTGGCATCTCTTCTTCCACTCCGTTGAACTGCCTCAAACCAACAATCTGACTATTGGTTTCAATTGCCTGCCCTCAGTGACCTATTGAACACACACACAACCTGCCTCCAATCGGTGATCTATCCACCTCAAGGAATCTGTCAATGTTTACAAATAATTCTTCCACTAGCCAGTCCATAACTAGCTCTAATACCACTTGGTGTAGCCATAACTAGGAAAAACCCTCAAAAGAGTCAACCAACTTATGTAGCAAGAGAGACACAACAAACACAACAAGAAAATATAATAATTTCACATAAATAGATCATTTAAAGCCTTAGAGCTTCTGGCCATCATCCGTGTATCATCATATTATCATCAAAGAACATTTGGTAATTAACCAGTTACATGCAGGCTTCAAGCTAGATACAATCCAATCGGGACTCTAAGAATCAACCAGATCACAACGTGCAAATATCAATCCTTATTCTAAGTTTTACTTTCTCTTCCCCCTAGAAATGGTACATAACATCATATTTATACTCACTGGAACATGAAACATTCACCAATACAAGAAAATGAAACATGTAATTAGGTCAACCCTAAGAATTAGGTAAATCTTTCTAGAAAATAACAACCAAGTGATGTGGTTCAGTAGGAAGGTCGGCCACACACCAAAGAGCATCGAACAAGGCCCAAGATTGTTCCACATGCCAAAAATCATGTCGGTAATGAAGAAAAACCAACGGGTAAGAACAAAAACTATCTCAGAACCCAGAAACACTCAATCAGAAGCCATATATATCTGGAAAAGAACCCAAATAAACTGAAAATATTGAATCAAGCACATGAAACCATCTAGAAAATAAAAAATAAGATCTGCCATGAAGTACAAGCAACTCTCGGTAGCAACCAGTAAGAACACAAAAAACTGCACAAAGAACTAAATAAGAACAAAATTGAAAGGAAATATTTTTGGTTGATGCCAGATTGCTCATCGACCAAGGATGCTCCTGCATCACTTTAACTTTAGGTTCTAAATCATGTCTCTCTTTTTTCCTTTTATTTCCTTTTAGAGGTCTTCTTCTCAATTTTTATAGTCTTAATAAGGGTTCCAGGCAAACTCAATATTACCAATGGTAGGATAAATGCAAATCTTATCCTTGTTTAACCAAATGCCTCAAAAACTCTCTGCAAAACAACATCCTCAAATAGTTTATCCATTCTTTTATCATGTCCTTTCTGAATTTTCTCTTCCCCTATCCTTTCTTCAATTTCTTCCACTATACCAAAACTAAACTTCCTCTTCATAAATGTCATAACGAAGCTCAAAATCCATATTATTTTGGGTTCTACTGCTAGAATATAAAAGTTGTCCCTACTTACTAGAAACGTGACTGCGTCTTTGTATTTCCAAACCACAAATGGAGGAAATCTTTGTACCTTTTGCATTGTGTCATATTTTTTTAACATGCTAGAGAATATGCTATTGTATGCCTTGTTATCTATTTTGAACTCTATAATGTTTTCTTTGATTTGTAATTCAATAGGAGATGAACTTCCCTAAACACAATTATCTTTTTCCTAAAGTTCATTCATAAACATGAAATTTAAAAAAATAATCAAGGAGCCATATTTGAATTCATATTTACTCACCTTGGTCCTTTTAAGATTAACTAGTAGCTACTACCTCATCATCTCACTCAAGTAAAAATTCTCTTCAACAACTACAATTTGATGTTCAATATGAATTTCAATTGTGTTCCTTTAATACATACTTACTCACCTTAGTCCATTTAAGATTATCTAGTATAAACAAGGACATGGATACCCGATGGAGATAGGAAACCACCCGACCATGTGGAACCTGAAGTCCCACCCCCCATGCTAGGAGATAGACATATGGCCCTCAAAAAAATAGGGAGCCAAAGGAGGGAAACTACCTATACCCATGGGTTAACATACAAGGGAACTCAAGGATACAATTTACACAAGGGCCATTTTAGGGACTTACTAGCAAACTCACAAGGGTAGAACACTATACTTGCCTAATGGTTCTATACAAGTGACATAGGTGTAAGACATCAAAATGCATCAAAATATGATTCATAATAGTCCATATATACCCATGAATAGTAACAACATCACATATATAAGTAATCCAATCCAAGTCCATTTTTAGGTACACATTCCATCTTGAATCCATCCAAAAAACAACTCAAAGCATCAAGAGGTCATAAAATACCTCACAAGACATCAATAACATTTATCACATAAATAAAATAGGTCCATATACATTCTTTAAACAACATCATAAACTAAAAATTCAAGTAATCACCTCCTAACCTCATAAAACTCATCACAATTTTATGAAACTGGAGGGAAACAATAATAAAACCATATAGGACCAAATTATACTCGAAAAACCCTCCGTAAACAATAATTATAGATGCAAAAGGGAAACGATCTCATTTAATGAGTTTTCCAAACATATCTCCAAAACCAACCGTTAAAAATATCAAAATGGAGGAAGGCAAAAGGAACATCCATAAGCCAATCAAAGAAAAACAATGTCATCATTTAAAAAAAAAATGAATACACAAAAAATGACATGAAAATACCTCAAAAATATTCCATTCCAATATCATTTGAATGAAAGGATAAAAAGTTCAAAAAAAACCCATCTCAAATGAGGAGAAATGAAGGAAAGACACTTGCCCTTCCAATTTATTGACCTAGAAATTTTTTAAGCTAAAGCAAGAGACACAAAGCATCAAGTTCTTGCCATTGGCGCGGTGAGTTTAGACTAGATAAAATTAGAGATAAAGATAAATAGGAAGAAGGAAAGAAATATATAATCACCATTACAATAAATACTATCAAAATATTGAATTGTTTTTAAGATAATATATAATTGCTTTATTTTTAAAATTTGATTTAAATTTAATAATTTTTTTGGGAAAAACAACTATATGTATTTTTGTAAACTATTTATACAATAAACTTCACACAATATAATGCATTAAACAATGAATATTACATGATTAATTCTAAAGGCTCCCTTATGTTCAATCATAGAACCATTTTTAAAGCCTAAAGCAAAAACAGAAACATGATAATTACCTATTAATAAAGGCTTTTATGTTTTACCTTCAATTTGACAACCTTTAGATATCAAAATGTTAATATTTAATAAAAGCATAACTTCAAAATAAGTAAAGAACAAAAAAAAATTAAACTATAACTTTTAGATAAATTTATAAATAAATTTTTTTAAATTATATAATTAACCAAACATATTTAAAATTAAAAAAAATTAAAAATAAATCTGTTATTGCATAATTAGAATTTATCAACAAGCATCTTAAAAAGTAAAATGAAGAAAATAAAAGAATTTAAAATTAAATAATATTATATTTTAATCACACATATTTATATATATATATATATATATATTAAGCATTCTAAAATTCGTTTTAAAAAAATTGATTAAATTAATAACCTACTTTCCCTTTAGATTTATAATTGGCAGTATGTGTGTTTAATAAATTTAATACTTGCTCTTACATTTAAAAGTAGTTGATCATAATGATTTGTTATGTATAAGCCATGGAATCCGAAGTGTCAGTTGTATCTTAATATAGGACGCATATATTCTAGTTCCAAAATACCAGTATGGATTGACTAACATGCGTGTTACTCGCATGCTTTACATCCTCGATTTTGTAATTAACAACTGCAATTGACTAACCTGTCCCAAACACGTTGTACGAAAGGTCCGTTTTGGAGCCAGAATAGACGCAGCCCTTAATATATATGTACGATGAAATCCACTATTACCAATACAGTATTAAATCTCTAGTGCAAACAACCATTGGGTTTGATTTTTTTTGTACGAATGGTTATTGTATTTAAATTGAATCAAATACATAAAGTTGTAAAAAAATAAATTTATAATTGATTTAGTACATTGGTCATATCAATATCATTAATGAAGAGATAAATATGTTATTTTATGGAAAAATAAATAAAAATTCTACCGACTATTTTTTGTCTGAGCCAATAGAAATAAAAAAAATGATATTTTAAAAATGATATTTTTTGTCTGAGCCAATAGAAATAAAATAAATCTTTCTTTGAAATTATTGGCATGCAATACACAAAAGTAGTCTTAGGTTGAAATTAATGGCATACCAGCCAAATGGAATGTCCAGGGTTGGTGACCGACTCAAGGAGTCTTACGTTAAAAGTAGTTTCATGGTATCTAATTAAAAAATTCAAGTGTCCGTGATCATTTATAATTTGAGTTAATTGAAATTACGATTAAGAGAAGTGAAACTATTTAAGAGGAATCAGATCGATTTCAATTTCAAGTCTATACGAGGGGTTAGATCAACTAGTGAGTATGGAGATTCTCTTCTGTCTCATTTCATGCCTGCTGCTTTTCACAAATCATAATGACCTCCACTGTTCAGCGGTGGCAACGCAGAAATTGGGTGAGTGCATTCTTTCAGTATTTCATTTCAAATTTCAATGTTTTATATGAAGGATGCGTATAAAAATTACAATGCTTTTTAAGTTTGGTATGTAATATAGTAATGTGAGTTGTTTTGTGTTTGGCGTTTGCAGAATACCCATATCCTTTTATGACATTTGACGCTGAAAAGGCAGCTGCAAGAACATATGATTACATTGTGATTGGAGGAGGCACAGCAGGGTGTCCTCTCGCTGCAACTCTGTCACAGCACTATTCTGTTCTTTTAGTGGAAAGAGGAGATTCCCCTTATGGAAATCCTGACACTGCAGACAATAAAGGCGTATTCAAGGCTTCGGAGGATCCCAACGAGTTGCCTTATGTCATGCAAGGATTTGTCTCAGAGGAGGGAGTGCGGTCGGTAAGGGGAAGAGTCCTGGGAGGTGGATCAGCCATTAACGCTGGTTTCTACAGCAGGGCAAGTTCAGAATTCATTCGAGAGATGGAGTGGGATGAGAAACTTGTGAATGAGTCGTACGAATGGGTGGAGAAGTTGATGGCCTTCAAACCAGACAAGATTTTCCGTTGGAATTCTGCTGTGAAGGATGCACTTTTGGAATCTGGAGTGCTTCCTTACAATGGGTATACTCTGGATCATTTGGAGGGAACCAAGTTCAGTGCTTCGACCTTTGACAACGAGGGAAGGAGACACACAGCTGCAGATCTTCTGCAATATGCAAATCCAGATAACATTGTGGTTCTTCTGAATGCTACAGCCACCAGAGTCCTCTTTGACTCGTCGTCAGGTACGCTTGCACTTTCACTTTTGTGCTTTCCTTTTTTCAGTATTGGCGTGAGCCCCTCTTTCCCTAAATATTAATCAAATCAGTTTAATGGTTTTAGATATACCTATATTTTGAAAAGAATAATAATTTTATATTGTTAAAAATGTATTAATTAGAATAATAATTCTCTTCACATATAGTTTTAACAATATAATTATATTGTTTGTATTTTTCTTATTTTTTCATTTTTTTTATTTATTCAACTTTACCATTTTCTAAAATTAAATTAAATCTATGCTATTATGACAATATTTTAAGTTACATTAGAATATTAATATTGTCTATAAAACAATGTTGCAGGAATATTGAAGGCTAATGGTGTTGAGTTGATGACTAGCGTTGATAATCTCTTATATCAAGTATTTATCAACTATTTGTCAAAATGGAATGAAGTAATTTTATCAGCGGGAAGTATAGGTAGCCCTCAACTTCTTTTATTAAGTGGAATTGGCCCATTAGAACAACTTGATGAATTGAACATTACTGTATTGTTAGATCTAAACTCGGTAGGGAAAATGATTCAAGATCCCCCATGTACAAGAATCATTTTGAAATCCGCTAAGGCACTTGAATTTGAAACACCACAAGTAGTGGGTATAATAGACAATTCCCATGTCTACATTTGGGGTGGTAGCTATTTTCAGCAAAAAAACTCTATAGATGATCAATATATAGGAGCTATCTTCAGCAAGGTGGCATTTCCCTTATCAAGGGGTGAGCTTCGACTTAGTAGCAAAAATGCCAAAGATAATCCATTTGTAAGATATAATTACTTTTCTTATCCATTTGATGTACAAGAATGTATTCTTGCTATGAAGGTATTGTCAAATATTACCATGACAACTTCAATCCAAGAATTTGCATTTAATACTGGAATTCAATTCATAGGGTCTAAATTGCCGCAAAATATACTGGATAATGATGCCTTGGAAATTTTTTGCAAAGATACCGTAGGAACACTTTGGCATTACCATGGAGGGTGTGAAGTTAATCATGTGATTGACAGAACATTTCAAGTGAAAGGTGTTGATGGTCTAAGGGTTGTGGATAATTCCATTTTCAAGGATAGCCCTGGGACAAATCCACAAGCCACTATCATGATGCTTGGAAGGTATTGTTTGTCCTTTTATATTATATTATATAAAAATAATTTAAATTATAATATTATTAACATTTTTTTAATTGCATATGTGTAGGTATGCAGGAATTCGTATCCTTCAAGAGCGGATGAACATTTGTGAATATTAGACCATTTTCAAATATTTTTATAATAAGATGTCACAAACTTATGTTGTTTATTCGCTATTGACATCAAATAGAATGATTTAATTTCTAATAATTTACTTTTCATATAATGTTTATATTCAATTGTGGTTTAATATATATTAATTTACAAAATTACAAAGCAAAGAAAAAATGAGGGAAAACTTTGATGATAATATTTATGCAAAGATATAGATATAATTACTTCAAAGAAATAGGATTTAAAAAAATACTATTTTCTTCTCTAAATTTTTTTGAAATGAATTATTAGACTACTATATTTTATTAAAAATGATAGAATAAAACATTCACATTTACTATAAGTTGTTGAACACTATCGGATGTTGAGAGGGGGGAGATCAACTTACACTTAAAACTTGATCAGATTTAGCATTCATTATTTCTACCATATCCATGAATGTAAATAATTGAAATCACAAAGACAAACATATATAACACCAAGACTTTTACTTGAAAAACACAAAGAGGAAAAAACCATGGTGAGAATCATACTCACAATATATCTTTGAGATTAATTACAATGTTTTCGCTAACTACAAAGCAACTCATTGCCCCTGAGATCAAATTTTCAGGGTAAGATAGTAAGCTCATTCAAATACAATGAGATCAAAAGATTCAACTAGAAGAGTACTGCATTAAAATGCGGATTATAGTTTAATACTCATCTGAAACAACCTTTACCACTACTATGCAGCACATCAGGAATGTATTTCTGAACCCTTCTCTACATTAGGAATGCAACATATTCCTCCATGCCACTTCTCAAGACTACCCAAATATGAATGTAGGTAAGAACATCTTCAACATTCGATCACCTAGTCTTCTAAGAGCATGACATATAATAAGGATGTACATCCAAAAATACTATTATATAAATCAAATAATCATCTAAGGTATATCCACCATGTACTAGACTAAAGAGTATGACATATTGTTCAATGAAATAGTCACACATAGTTGAAACACTATACCAGTATATACACTCATCAATCAAAGTTGTAGGAGCATCATTATATACTACTTTAAATGTTTATATATGCTTATCAACATTATAGATATAGCCGCACAGCATCTGTATAACCATATATCACTACACCATGTAGAAAATATCATTCAAACCACAAGTTTGACATCAATGATGACATGAAATCCATATTTAACACAATATCCCCCTTTGACATTGATAGAAAACCTTGAGCCAACATTTATCTCTCCTCTTTTGACACCAAGGACAAAGGGCACATGAAAAATATATAACGTTGTGTTGTCTATATAACTCACCCTATTTATAGGATGTCTTCAACAGTAGAATACCTAAAATAAAATTTCACCCATACTATTACATAAATACACAATCAAAAAAATATATTACTGAAAGTTCATCTAAACATCTTGCATGGTAGGGATTATCATATCTTTATGAATAACCTTCAATTGTGCCCAAGCAAAGCTACAATCAACTCCCACATTATCAAAACTGTGAGCTAGCTCCCCATCTTCAAAATGAGTTGTTGTGCAACTTTACAACTTCCAAACTTAGATACTGATAGAGTCTTTCAAAATTTTCACCATTCCTATGACATGCATATCAACAATATTCCTTTATCTGAAAAAAGTATTTATTTACATTCTCTTACTGATCTACCAATTGATTTACATTTGTATACTAATTTTCTACTTTTCTAGCATTTTCATTTTCATATTTTTTAAGATCAATAGACTTAAATATCTCTAGAATACGAGTCTCAAGAGTTTTTATATCCTTTTGAATTTTACTTGTGGATTCAAGCTGGGCGTGAAAAAACTTGTATACTTGTCTCACACTATCTACGCTCTACTCAAATGCTACAATATCGTCCTTTAGATGGTTGTGTGTCTTTGCACACACTTATTCACTCCGTCTTCTATCAACCTCTTCTCTAAGTCACTTGAGGTAGTTGCTTCAAGAATGAAATCGTATCATTACAAAACCTCTAATAGAGTTCACAATTTCTCTTCACCAATTAAGGATTCATCTAATTTAGAATAAAAAACATTCTCTTAGAGAAACTTCAACATATCCTCAATTAGTTCAATTAAATACTTGTTTATAGCTATATGATGAAAGACATCACCAAAGTGAAACATTTAGAGAGATGATAATTTGTTCAAATATAATTTTCCTTCTGTTACTAGTACTTATAATGCCTCTAGTGTATCTATCAATTGAAATTTCATCTAGAATTAAAGAAATAGGGGAATATTGGAAGCTTCACCTATAGACACTCTTCTTATTGTCTTTTCTTTCTCCTTCAAGATCATTTCTTCTTTCTTCTTTTCTATTGCGTGGTCTATTCTTCTGTCTATCTTCTCATTTTCATCTATTTGTTAATGCTTCTCCCTTTTTTTTTATACATCTTTCTTTTTCTTCGTTTCTTCCTTAGGAAATTTCATTGCGCTTTGACCAAATTCTTATCAAAATTCACTTGAATATCTAGAATAGTTTCCAGACCACCTACATCAATCTTGTGTTCCTCTATTCCCTTCTTAGGGACAAACATACTGCGACTTGTTTCTCCACTACAAATTCTTGTGTTTTTATCCTCCTTTGGAGAATACAAAATCTTCACCACTTCTTCTACATCCTCAACTACTATATCATTTGGTTGTTTCACTATTATCTTTAGGTCTTCAATATATCCACCCATAATTTGATTTACCATTTATTTATTTTTGAACCTTGCACTAAGAATTTATGGAATTTTACTTCTTGCTTCTAGAATAAGTAGGAGCAAAAATTATCAATAGCACTTGCCCTTATGTTATTCTCCTTTTTTACTACATTCTTTCTCTTTTCTATGAAGATTTATATCAAACTTTTGGGTAGTATCTCTTTAATATCACTAATTTTTGTAAAAATAATCAAGTACCTAATCACAACCTTTTCTATAGTTTCTTTATTCACTAGATGAGACTCATCATACATATTTACTATAAACCACAATTATTTATGCATTCATATTCCACTTAGAAGGCTATCCAAATCAAGTGGGTAATAATTTGGACCACCTTTGGGTTTTCCTTCCCTCTTAGTTAGCTTTTGTACTTTCATTTTTATTTCTTTATTCATTCCTATAGGAGTCTCTCCTAGAGAAACCATAGATCTTTTCTTGTTAGCCAAAGGAATTGCATGCTCTTCTTCTTCTTCAATCACCATTTGCTTTGTCTTTATTCTAATCATAATTTTATCTTTCTATGCATCATCTTTTGAGATTCACTCAAATTCTTTATGGTGCAATCATAACTGGTAAAAGCACTCAATAGAGTCAACTGACTTATGTAGCAATAGAGCCACAATAATCCAGCCAAGACTCTAAGAATCAAGTGAATCACAACATGTGAATCTCAATCCTTATTCTAGGTTCTACTTTCTCTGCCCCCTACAAATGATACATAACATCATATTTATAGCCACCGGAACACATCCGGGTTGGCCTCATACGATTACATTCACCAATACAGGAAAATGAAACATGTAAGTAGGTCGGCCCTAAGTATTAGGTAAATCTCTTTGGAAAATAACAACCAAGTGATGTGGTTCAGCAAGAAGGTCAGCCACATGCCAAAGAACATCGGACAAGACCCAAGATGGATCCACATGCTAACAATCACCTCGCTAATGAAGGAAAGCCAACTGATAAGCACAAGAACTGTCTTAGAACCCATAAATAGTCAATCAATATCTGACTAGAAAAGAACCCAAATGAACTCAAAATATATAATCAAGAACATGAAACCATATGGAAACCAAAAATAAGATCCACCACGAAGAACAAGCAACTACTGGTACCAACTTGTAAGAACATAGAAAATAGCACAAATAACTTGTGATGTTGGGAAAATGATGAATAATGGAGATCTAGAGGAAAGCTTTTCTTCCATCTAAGGAGAGGCAAAATTTTCACTTCAGATTTCTCTTCAAACACATTTTCTGGATTACATTGGAAGAGGTAGGAAAATACACAAGATTCAACCTCTATAGAAAGAGATACAATTCTGAGTGATGGTAAGGGAATCCACTCTTCTGATATTGAGATTTGAATTCATTGAATTGTGTACTAATGATCAAGTGTAAAAGTGACAAAGATCTGATTATAACTCAAGATAGAAGAATATAATGAGGTTGTGCACCTGGATCTGGCAATAATCTGTCGAAACAAACTCACCCTATGAATTTGGGAAAAATTTGCTTGGATCGTGGCGGGAATGTACATGGTCCTCTGAAAAATCTGCAAAATGGAAAGAGTTTTTTTGCTTCTACAAATGGAGCCCAAATATGAAAGTACAACTATGCACCTGCCACCTACACATAGAAAAGAGGGGGAAAGTTGTTGGGATTGAGGGGTTGCCTTCAAGTCAAACCCCAATTTTTGAATTAACCAAATGATGAAAGAAAGTACTTGCAAGTAAATATAAATGAAAGACTGTAATCTAAATCAACTCAAGGTAGGTTGTAGATAGAATGTAGATAGTTTTTCTTGTGTGGAATTTAATATTAGAATGAATCTCCTCTTCAATGGTTGAATCCTTGACTTGAATGCAACACCTAGCCTTGAATGGAGAGTTGAGAATGCTCAATGCTGGAAAGGAATGCTTGAATGCACGATCTCATGTATCTATGTTATGCTTCTTGATCTTATGTCAAATGGGAGGGGAGATGCAACTTAAATGCTTGTCAATTAGGGCTGATTGACCAGTTTTTCTTTGTAGACAGACATTAGGGGAGTCTTCCTGTTCAATGTGAAACCTCCAAATCAAATTTAAAAAGGGTCCTTCCCCAAAATGGAGTAGGGGATAGGGGTGTAACACCCCTATCCTAACCTTTTATGCAAGAGAGGATATAGTCTAGTCAGTGCGGAGGGGAAGCAAGATGTTGTTTTCAGGCATCAAGAAATTCTCCAGTTTGTGATCAGGCTTAGGGATTTGAATCACATGCATGAGGACCCTGTTATGGTTGACATTTGCTAGGGTCGTAATTTCCTGACACTACATAACTAAATACGAATAAAACTAAAAGGAAATATTTTTGGTTGGTGCAAGATTGCTCATCGACCGATGATGCTCCTCCATCAGACAACCCATGTGAAAAAAGATGTTCCACGAGATGCAACTCATGACCATATAAAAATATTTGGAATGAACATCCGATGCTAATTTATGATCCAAATATGTTTTTTATCTGTGAACCTCTTCTCTAACTCTTTCAGTGCCTCAACCAGCTTCTCTAACCTCTGATTCCATTGGTTTATGTTTCTTTTCTTCAGATCTCCACGTTGGGTTAGCTTTTGCAACTCTGATTTGGTTCTACCATAATACTTTATCTAGTTTGTCATCGTCAACTCTTTGTCACTCGGGTCCATCTGTCTATTGGGTTCAAATGTCAAATGCTTCTGCAAACTTATGTCACCCTCTGATATAATTAATGCAACTGGTTCTACCAGATCTTTCTTTAAAATCTTCAGCATGACCTCTACAACCAGTTCTTTCAAACCTTTTGGTATACCCTCTCCTACCAGTTTCTCAGTACTGCAACTTTTCTCAGGACTAAGATTATTCACCTCCATCTCTTTCTCCTTAAAAGAAATCAATGTGAACTTATGGCCATCATTTTCAAGAGTAACTAGGATTCTTCTACATTCATGAATAGCTCCTCTATCGTAATGCTAAGGCTTTCCGAACAAGACATGACAGACACTCATAGATACAATATCACATTAAAATTCATCTCTAAAAGTCCTAATGTTTAAACTCACCAAACACTTCTCCTTTATCTCTATCTCTTGATCATCTTCTAGCCAACTCACCTCATAAGGACAAGGATGCTTAAGCCTCTTCAATCCAAGCTTCACAACCATCTTCTAAGATACTAAATTATCAGTACTCCCACTATATACAATGACCTTGCAACACTTACCACCTAATTCGCATACAGTCCGGAAAAGACTCTTCCTCTGAGTAGATTCGATATCCTTTCTTCTGAACATAATAGATTCTCCTTGGTCTGGTGGAAAGTCAGATCCAGTACCACCTGGTTCCTCACTTGCCACAAAACTTATTGACATTCCTTGCTTACATTTTTAGAATCTATGTCCAGTTTCTCCACACTTGAAACATTTGCCAGGAAATTATCTACAGGTACTGTTGATACCTTTCCTTGGTGTCTTTTGTTCTAGTTCTTTACTCCGCTTAGGTTTTAACTCCTCTTCTTTAATTGGTGTCTTGATACTATGAGTCATCTTGAACTTCTCCTTTTCCTTATTCGGTTGTCTTCTTCTCACCTTCTCCTTAGCCTTCAAAGAATACTGGTTAGCTTCTTCAACTATGGAAACCTTCCACATACTCATCTCATATTGAATGTTCAAAGCAAGTCCATTCATGTACCTCACCACCTTTTGCCTAGCCCTCTCTCTATGTCCAAATATGATCACAACCTTGTATAATTCCTAAGTGTATTGCTTCACAATCATGTTTCTCTGTTTCAAGTTCTGCAACTTCTTGAACAATTCCAATTCATAGTCTCCCGATCTCAATCTTGCAACCATCTGTCTCCCCCGAGTGATCTTTAAATCATGATTCTCCACACTCTCTTTCTGCAATTGTTTCCACCACAAGGTAGCATGCCCTTTCAAATTGGTATGTTCCAATTGGACTCTTTGTGGGTCCTTCACATCCTCAAACTCAAAGTATTCCTCCAACTCTCTGATCAAATTGATCAGATCCTCCGGGGTCAGTGTTGTGAAAATTTTGGAAACCTCAACTTTATGAACTTTACTTGCTTGTTCCAATGCTCTTAGGAATCTTTCCTCTCTTTCATCTTCCGATCCTTCAGCTTCCTCAAGCTCTTGAGCAACTTCCTCACATTCATCCTCAAAATCAGGGTTTCTCTGCAAACCATCCAAAGCATTTGAGATCTTATTCGTTACTTCAATCTTGAAGTCTTCCATAATATTCTCTACACTTTGGGAGTTCATCCTCCTCGTCGGCATCTCTTCTTCCATCCACTCTGGTGAACTACCTCAACTCAGCAATATAACTATCGGTTTCAATTGCCTCCCCTCGATGATCTATTGAACACACACACAACCTGCCTCCAATCGGCAATCTATCCACCTCAAGGAATCTGTCAATGTTTATAAACAATTCTTCCACTAGCCAGTCCATAACCAGCTCTGATACCACTTGGTGTAGCCATAACTATTAAAAATCATCAAAAGAGTCAACCGACCTATGCAACAATAGAGACACAATGAAAGCAGCAAGAAAATATAATAATTTCACATAAATAGATCATTTAAAGCATTAGATCTTCTGGAAATCATTTGTGTATCATTATATTGTCATCAAAGAACATTTTGTAATTAATTGGTTACATGCAGACTTCAAGCCAGATACAATCCAACCAGGACTCTAAGAATCAACCATATCACAACATGCAAATATCAATCATTATTCTAAGTTCTACTTTCTCTTCCCCCTACAAATGATACATAACATCATATTTATGCTCACAAGAACATAAAACATTCACCAATATAGGAAAATGAAACATGTAATTAGGTCGGCCCTAAGAATTAGGTAAATCTTTCAAGAAAATAACAACCAAGTGATGTGGTTTAGCAGGAAGGTTGGCCACATGCCAAAGAACCTCAAACAAGGCCCAAGATCGAGCCACATGCCAAAAATCACGTCGGTAATGAAGGAAAACCAACCGGTAACCACAAGAACTATATGAGAAACCATAAACACTCCATCGAAAGTGAATTCTGACTGGAAAAGAACCCAAATAAACTAAAAAATATTGAATCAAGCACATGAAACCATCTAGAAAATGAAAAATAAGATCTGCCACAAAGAACAAGCAACTCTCGGTACCAACTGGTAAGAACACAGAAAACTGTAGAAAGAACTAAATTAGAACAAAATTGAAAGGAAATATTTTTGGTTGATGCAAGATTGCTCATCGGCCAGGGATGCTCCTACATCACTTTAACTTAGGTTCTTGATCATCTCTCTCTTGTAGCCTTTTGTTTCTTTTTAGAGGTCTTCTTCTTAATTGTCATAGTCCTAATAGGGGTTCTAGGCAAACCCAATATTACCAATGGTAGGATAGACACAAATCTTATCCTTCTTTAACCAAATGCCTCAAAAACTAGAAAAAACCCTCAAAAGAGTCAATCGGCTTATGCAACAAGAGAGACACAACGAAAGCAGCAAGAAAACATTACAATTTCACATAAATAGATTATATAAAGCCTTAGAGTTTCTGGCAATCATCCAGTTATCATCATATTATCATCAAAGAACATTCAGTAATTAACCAGTTACATGTAGGATTGAAGCTAGATACAATCCAACCGAGACTCTAAGAATCAACTAGATCACAACATGTGAATCTCAATCCTTATTCTAAGTTTTAATTACTCTGCCCCCAACAAATGATACATAACATCATATTTATACTCGTCAAAACATGAAACATTCACCAATATAGGAAAATGAAACATGTAATTAGGTCAGCCCTAAGAATTAGGTAAATCTTTCTGGAAAATAACAACCAAGTGATGTGGTTCAGCAGGAAGGTTGACCACATGCCAAAGAACATCGAACAAGGCCCAAGATCAATCGACATGCCAAAAATCATGTCGATAAGGAAGGAAAACCAACTGGTAAGCACAAGAACTATCTCAAGACCCAGAAACACTCAAGTGGAAGTGATATCTGACTGGAAAAGAACCCAAATAAACTGAAAATATTGAATCAAGCACATGAAACCATATACAAACTAAAAAATAAGATCTTCCATGAAGAACAAGCGACTCATGGTACCAACCAGTAAGACCACAAAAAACTGCACAAAGAACTAAATAAGAACAAAATTGAAAGGAAATATTTTTGGTTGATGCAAGATTGCTCATCGAATAGGGATGCTCCTTCATCACTTTAACTTTAGGTTCTAGATCATCTCTCTCTTGTAGCCTTTTGTTTCTTTTTAGAGGTCTTCTTCTCAATTGGCATAGTCTTAATAGGGGTTCTAGGAAAACTCAATATTACCAATGGTAGGATAGACACAAATCTTATCCTTCTTTAATCAAATTCCTCAAAAACTCTCTGCAAAAAAACATCCTTAAATAGTTTATCCATTCTTTTATCATGTCCTTTCTCAATTTTCTCTTCTCCTAACCTTTCTTCAATTTATTCCACTAAAACAAAACTAAACTTCTTCTTCATAAACTTCATAAGGAAGCTCAAAATCCATATTATTTTAGGTTCTACTGTGAGAATATTAAAGTTGTCCCTACTTACTAGAAATGTGAATGCATCTTTGTATTTCCAAACCACAAATGAAGGAAATCTCTGTACCTTTTGCATTCTATCATTTTTGTTTTAACCTGCTAGAGAATATTCTATTGTATGCCTTGTTATCTATTTTGAACCCTCTAATGTTTTCTTTGATTTGTACTTCAGTAGGAGATGAACTTCCCTAAACACAATTATGTTTTTATTGAAGTTCATTCATAAACATGAAAGCTCAAAAAGTAATCTAGGAGCCATATTTGAATTCATATTTACTCACCTTGGTCCTTTTAAGATTATCTAGTAGCTACTACCTCCTCATCTCACTCAAGTACAACTTTTCTTCAACAACCACCATTTGATGTTCAATATGAATTGCAATTATGTTCCTTGAATACATTCTTACTCACCTTGGTCCTTTTAAGATTATCCAGTATGAACAGGAACATGGATACCCGATGGAGATAGGCAACCACCCGACCATGTGGAACTAGAAGTCCCACCCCCCATACTATGAGATAGACATAAGGCCCTCAAAAAAATAGGGAGCCAAAGGAGGGAAACTACCTATACCCAAGGGTTAACATACAAGGGAACTCAAGGATACAATTTAGACAAGGGCCATTTTAGGGACTTACAAGCAAACTCACAATGGTAGAACATTGTACTTAACTAAATGTTCTATACAAGTGACTTAGGTGTACAACATCAAAATGCATCAAAATATGATTCATAATAGTCCATATATACGCATGAATAATAACAACATCACATATACAAGTAATCCAATCCAAGTCCATTTTTAGGTACACATTCCATGTTGAATCCATCCAAAAAACATCTGAAAGCATCAAGAGGTCATAAAAGACCTCACAAGACATCAGTAACCTTTATTACATAAAGAAAATAGATCCATATACATTCTTTAAACAACATCATAAACTAAAAATTCAAGTCTCATAAACAAATTATTTTATTTCTGAGTGCTCAAATCACCCCCTAACCTCATGAAACACATCACAATTTTATGAAACTGAAGGGAAACAATAATAGAACCATATAGGACCAAATTATACTCGAAAAACCCTCCATAAACAATAATTATAGATGCAAAAGGGAAATTAATTCATTTAATGAGTTTTCCAAACATATCTCAAAAAACAGCCCTTAAAAAAATAGAAATGGAGGAAGGCAAAAGGAATATCCATAAGCCAATAAAAGAAAAACAATGTCGTCATTTTAAAAAAAAAATTACACAAAAAATGACATGAAAATACCTCAAAAATATTCCATTCTTATATCATTTAAATGAAAGGATAAAAATTTCAAAAACATCCATCTCAAATGGGGAGAAATGAAGGCAAGACACTTGCCCTTCTCAAGGACAGTTGTCTTCCTCTCATCCCTCTCCATCTCTCCCTTTAGACTATTTAAACCTCCCATTTCCCTTCCTTGTTCATCCACTTTTCATTTTTATACCTCCATAATGCATAATTGTTCATCCATTTCCATTTTTATAACTTCATATTGCATAAATATTTTCTCATCTTTTACTCATCCACATCCATTTAGCAGAGCATTTTGAATTACATATTTCTTACTTTACACCTTTCATTCACTATCATGGACCATTGTCGGATATCTACCATTCAGCAAGCACATATCAAATCAAGGGACCATCAAATCAAAGGATAAATCTAGAGTCTTCATTTTAATTTCTATTAGGTTGTTTATCTAATTTTTTCTTCTTAATTGTCCTTGTCTTGAGTGTTTGAATGGATTTTATGTACTTAGATTGTTAAATAGGTTTAGTTTCATTCACACATTTTCACTCACACAATTTTATTTTAATAATTAAAAAATATATTTTCTTATTCAATAATTTTAAAAATATATTTATTTAATTTCAAATTTTCCTACATTTCGTCGTGAGATCATTTATTCCTTTGTTGATAGACATTCTAGGAATTCATGTTAGTGGAGTGCAGCATGTGGCATTTACAATGCAAGATCTAGAAAGATGTGAGATAAAGGTACATTAGTTAAAGAATGAAAAAAAATCAAATGGATGAGAAAAGTAATTATATCTTACAAATGGATTATCTTTGGGATTTTTGCTACTAAGTCGAAGCTCACCCCTTGATAAGGGAAATGACACCTTGCTGAAGATAGCTCCTATATATTTATCATCTATAGAGGTTTGTTGCTGAAAATAGCTACCACCCCAAATGTAGACATGGGAATTGTCTATTATACCCACTACTTGTGGTGTTTATCAACTATTTGTCAACTATTTGTCTATAAAACAATGTTGCAGGAATATTGAAGGCTAATGGTGTTGAGTTGATGAGTAGTATCGATAATCTCTTATATCAGGTATTTATCAACTATTTGTGACAATGGAGTGAAGTAATTTTATCAGCGAGAATTATGGGTAGCCCTCAACTTCTTTTATTACTGTATTGTTAGATCTAAACTCGGTAGGGAAAATGATTCAAGATCCCCCATGTACAAGAATCATTTTGAAATCCGCTAAGGCACTTGAATTTGAAACACCACAAGTAGTGGGTATAATAGACAATTCCCATGTCTACATTTGGGGTGGTAGCTATTTTCAGCAACAAAACTCTATAGATGATCAATATATAGGAGCTATCTTCAGCAAGGTGACATTTCCCTTATCAAGGGGTGAGCTTCGACTTAGTAGAAAAAATCCCAAAGATAATCCATTTGTAAGATATAATTACTTTTCTCATCCATTTGATGTACAAGAATGTATTCTTGCTATGAAGGTATTGTGAAATATTACCATGACAACTTCTATCCAAGAATTTGCATTTAATAGTGGGCTTCAATTCATAGGGTCAAAATTGCCACAAAATATACTGGATAAAGATGCCTTGGAATTTTTTTGCAAAGATACTGTACGAACACTTTGGCATTACCATGGAGGGTGTGAAGTTAATCACGTGATTGACAAAACATTTCAAGTGAAAGGTGTTGATGGTCTAAGGGTTGTGGATAATTCAATTTTCAAGGATAGCCCTGGGACAAATCCACAAGCCACTACCATGATGCTTGGAAGGCATTTTTTTTTCCTTTTATATTATATTATGTTAAAATAATTTAAATTATAATATTATTAACATTTTATTAGTTGCATATATGTAGGTATGCAGGAATTCTTATCCTTCAAGAGCGGATGAACATTTGTGAATATTAGACCATTTTCAAATATTTTTATAATAAAATGTTACAAACTTATGTTGTTTATTTGTTATTAACATCAAATAGAATGACTTAATTTCTAATAATTTACTTTTCATATAATGTTTATATTCAATTGTTGTTTAATATATATTAATTTATAAAATTACAAAACAAAGAAAAAATGAGGGAAAACTTTGATGATAATATTAATGCAAAGATATATATATATAATTACTTCAAAGAAATAGAAAGTAAACAAATACTATTTTCTACTTTAGAATTTATTGAAATGAATTATTAGACTCCAATATTTTATTAAAAATGATAGAATAAAACATTCACATTTATTATAAGTTGTTGAACACTATCGGATGTTGAGAGGGGGGAGATCAACTTACACTTAAAACTTATCAGATTTATCATTCATTATATCTACCATATCCATGAATGTAAATAATTGAAATCACAAAGACAAAAATATATAACACCAAGATTTTTACTTGAAAAACCCAAAGAGGAAAATACCATGGTGAGAATAACACTCACTATATATATATGAAATTATTTACAATGTTTAGGCTAACTACGAAGGATCTCATTTTCCCTAAGAGGACTTGCTCAACTAAAGATCAATTTTTCAGGGTAAGATACGTAGGTTCATTCAAATACAATGAGATCAAAAGATTAAACTAGAAGAGTACTGCATTAAAATGTGGATTATAGTTTAATATTCATCTGAAGAAACCTTTACCACTACTATGCAGTACATCAGGAATATATATCTAAACCCTTCTCTACATCAGGAATGCAACACATTCCTCCATGCCACTTATCAAGACTACCTAAATATGAATGTAGGTAAGAACATCTTCAACTTTAGATCACCTTGTCTTCTAAGAGCATGACATATAATGAGGATGTACATCCAAAAATACTATTATATAAATCAAATAATCATCTAAGGTATATCCACCTTGTACTAGACTAAAAGAGTATGACAGATTGTTCACTGAAATAGTCACACATAGTTGAAACACTATAACAGTATTACAATCATCAATCAAAGTTGTAGGAGCATCATTATATACTACTTTAAATTTTTACATATGCTTATCAACATAATACATATATCCACACAACATCTATACAACCATATATCACTACACCATGTAGAAAATATCATTCAAACCATAAGTTTGACATCAATGATGACATGAAAGCCATATTTACAACAATATCCCCCTTTGACATTGATAGAAAACCTTCAGCCAACATTTATCTCTCCCCCTTTGACATCAAGGACAAAGGGCACATGAACAATATATAACACTGTGCTATACATAACTCACCCTATTTATAAGATCTCTTCAATAGTAGAATACCTAAAATAAAATTTCACCCATACTATTACATAAATACATGATCAAAAAAATATCTTACCGAAAGTTAATCTTAGAAACATCTTGCAAGGTAGGGATTACGGTATCTTTACAAATAACCTTCAATTGTGCCCAACCAAAGCTCCAATCAACTCCCACATTATCAAAACATTGAGCTAGCTCTCCATCTTCAAAATGAGTTATTGTGCAACTTCACAACTTCCAAACTTAGATACTGACAGAGTCTTTAAAAATTTTCACCATTCTTGTGAGATGCATATCAACAATATTCCATTATTTGAAAATATTTATTTACATTCTCCTTCTGATCCACCAATTGATTTACATTTGTATACTAATTTTCTACTTTTCTAGTATTTTCTTTTTTATTTTTTTTAGATCAATAGACTTAAATATCTCTAGAATATGAGCCTCAAGATTTTTTATATCCTTTTGAATTTTACTTATGGATTCAAGCTAGGCATGAAAAAACTATTATAATGTTGCAATATCGTCCTTTAGATGGTTGTGTGTCTTTGCACACACTTATTCACTCTGTCTTCTATCAACCTCTTCTCTAAATCACTTGAAGTAGTTTCTTCAAGAATGAAATCATATCATTACAAAACCTCTAATAGAGTTCACAATTTCTCTTCACCAATTAAGGATTCATCTAATTTAGCATACAAAATTTTCTCTTAGAGAAACTTCAACATATCCTCAATTAGTTCAATTAAATACTTCTTTCTAGCTATATGATGAAAGACATCACCCAAGTGAAACATTTAGAGAGATGATAATTTGTTCAAATATAATTTTCCTTCTATTACCAGTACTTATAATGCCTCTAGTGTATCTATCAATTGAAATTTCATTTGGAATTAAAGAAACCTAGGAACATTGGAACCTTCACCTATAGACACTCTTCTTACTATCGTTTCTTTCTCTTTCAATATCATTTCTTCTTTCTTCTTTTCTATTGAGTGGTCTATTCTTCCGTCTATCTTCTCTTCTTCATCCATTTCTTAATGCTTCTCCCTTTTTGTTTCTCCACCTTTCTTTTTCTTCGTTTCTTCCTTAGGAACTTTCACTGTACTTTGATCGAATTCTTGTCAAAATTCACTTGAATATCTAGAATAGTTTTCAGACCACCTACATCAATCTTGTGTTCCTCTATTCCCTTCTTAGGGACAAACATACTGCAACTTGTTTCTCCAATACAAATTCTTATGTTTTTATCCTCCTTTAGAGAAGAAAAAATCTTCACCACTTCTTCTACATCCTCAGCTGCTATTTAATTATATTGTTTCACTATTCTCTTTATGTGTTCAATATATCCACCCATAATTTGATTTATTATTTATTTCTTTTTGAACCTTGCACTAAGAATTGTCTAATTTTACTTCTTGCTTCTAGAATAAGGAGAAACAAAATTTATCAATAACACCTGCCATTATGTTATTCTCCTTTGTTACTACATTTTTTCTCTTTTTTATCAAGATTTGTATGAAACTTTTGCTTAGTATCTGTGATTTTGCAAAAATTATCAAGTACCTAATCGCAACCTTTTCTATAGTTTCTTTATTCACTAGATGAGACTCATCATACATGTTTACTATAAACCCCAATTATTTATGCATTCATATTCCACTTAGAAGAATATCCAAATCAAGTGGCTAATAATTTGAACCATCTTTACAATTTTCTTCCCTCTTAGTCATCTTTTGTACTTTAATTTTTATTTCTTTATAATTTCCTATAGGAGTCTCTCCTAGAGAAGCCATAGATCTTTTCTTGTTAGCCAAAGGAATTGCATCCTCTTCTTCTTCTTCAATCACCCTTTGCTTTGTCTTTATTCTAATCACAAGTTTCTCTTTATATGCATCTTCTTTTGAGATTCGCTCAAATTCTTTATGGTGCAACCTAAACTGGTAAAAACCCTCAAAAGAATCAATCGACTTATGCAGCAATAGAGTCACAACGAAAGAAGAAAGAAAACATAACAAGTTCACATAAGAAGATCATTTAAAGCCTTAGAGATTTTGGCAATCATTTGGTTATCATCATACTATCATCAGAGAATATCTGGTAATTAACCAGTTACATGTAGGCTTCAAGCCAGATACAATCCAACCGGGACTCTAAGAATCAAGCGGATCACAACATGTGAATCTCAATCCTTATTCTAAGTTGTACTTTCTCTGCCCCCTACAAATGATACATAACATCATATTTACACCCACCAAAACACATCTAGGTTGGCCTCATAAAATTACATTCACCAATACAGGAAAATGAAACATGTAAGTAGGTCGGCCCTAAGAATTAGGTAGCTCTTTTTGGAAAATAACAACCAAGTGATGTGGTTCAGTAGGAAGGTCAGCCACATGCCAAAGAACATCGGAAAAGACCCAAGATGGATCCACATGCTAAGAATCGCATTGCCAATGAAGGAAAACCAATTGATAAGCACAAGAATTGTCTCAGAACCCATAAATAGTCAATTGGAAGTTATATCTGACTAGAAAAGAACCCAAATGAACTCAAAATCTATAATCACACACATGAAATTGTATGGAAACCAAAAATAAGATCCACCACAAAGAACAAGCAATATCGGTACCAATCGATAAGAATATAGAAAGCTACACTAATAACTTGTGAAGTTCGAAAAATGGTGAATGATGGAGATCTAGAGGAAAGCTTTTCTTCCCTCTGAGACGAGACAAAATTTTCACTTCAGATTTCTGTTCAAACATATTTTCTGGATTACATTGGAAGAGGGAGGAAAATACACTAGATTCAACCTCTAGAGAAAGAGATTGAATTTTGAGTGATGGTAAGTGAATCGCCTCTTCTGAGATTGAGATTTGAATTGATTGAATTGTGTACTTATGATCAAGTGTAAAACTGACAAAGATCTGATTATAACTCAAGGTAGAAGCATAGGATGAAGTTGTGCACTTGGATCTGGCAATAATTTGTCGAAACAAAGTTACCCTACGAATTTGGGAAAAAGCTGCCCAAATCATGGCGGGAATGTACATGGTCCTTCGAAAAATCTACGAAATGAAAAGGGTTTTTTTGCCTCTACAAATTTAGCCTGAATATGAAAGTACAATTGTGCACCTACAACCTACACAAAGAAAAGAGAGGGAAAGGTGTTGGAATTGGGGGTTTTCTTTCAGGTCAAACCCCAATTTTTGAATTAACCAAATGATGAAAGAAAGCACATGGAAGTAAATATAAATTAAAGACTGTAATGTAAATCTACTCAAGGGAGGTTGTAGATAGAATGTAGGTAGATTTTCTTGTGTTGAATTGAATGTTGGAATGAATCTCCTCTTCAATGTTTGAATCCTTAACTTGAATGCAACACCCAACCTTGAAGGGAGACTTGAGAATGCTCAATGCTAGAAAGGAATGCTTGAATGCTCTTGAATTCTTGAATGCGCAGTCTCATGTATCAGTGTTATTCTTCTTGAACTTATGCCAAATGGGAGGGGAAATGCGACTTAAATACTTGTCAATTAGGGCTAATTGACCAATTTTTCATTGTCAATGTGCAACCTCCAAATTACATTTAAAAAGGGTCCTGCCCTAAAATGGGGTAGGGGATAGGGGTGCCACGCCCCTGTCCTACCCTTTTTTGCAGGAGTGGATGCAGTCTAGTCAGTGCAGAGGGGAAGCAAGATGTGGTTTTCAGGCATCAAGCAAGTCTCTAGTTTTCGATAACGATTAGGGATTTGAATCATGTGCATGAGGACCCTAATGTGGTTGAAAATTGCAAGGGTCACAATTTCATGACACTACATAACTAAATAAGAACAAAACTGAAAGAAAATATTTTTGGTTGATGCAAGAATGCTCATCGACCAAAGATGCTCCTACATCAGACAACCCAAGTAGAAAAAGACGTTCCATGAGAGGAAACTCATGAACATCTAAAAGGATTCAGAATGAAGATCCCATGCTCATTTCTGATCCAAATATCTTCTTTATCTGAAAACCTCTTCTCTAACTCTTTCAGTGCCTCAAACGGATTCTCTAACCTTTGAATCCCTTTGTTTCTCTTTCTTTGCTTCAAATCTACACATTAGCTCAGTTTTTGCAGCCCTGATTTGGTTTTTCTACAAGACTTTATCTGATTTGTCACCGTCAACTCTTTGTCGCTCAGTTCCATTTATCCATTAGGTTCAATTGCCAAATCCTTCTGCAAACTTATGTCACCCTCTGATATAATTTATGCAACTGGTTCTATCAGATCTTTCTTCAAAACCTTCAACATGACCTCTGCAACCAGTTCTTTCAAACCTTTCGGTATAACCTCTACTACTGGTTTCTCAGTACTGTAACTTTTCTCAGGACTGAGATTCTTCACCTCCCTCTCTTTCTCCTTTAAAGAAATCAATGTGAACTTATGCACATCATTTTCAATAGTAACTAGGATTCTTCTATAGTCATGAATAGCTCCTCTATCATAATGCCAACGATTTCCCAACAAGACATGATAGACACTCATAGATACAATATCACATAAAAATTCATCTCTAAAAGTCCTAATGTTGAAACTCACCAAACACATCTCCTTTATCTCTATCTTTTGATCATCTTGTAGCCAAATCACCTCATAAGGACAAGGATTTTTAAGCCTCTTCAATCCAAGCTTCACAACCATCTTCTTAGATACTAAATTATCAGTCCTCCCTCTATGTACAATGACCTTGCAACACTTACCACCTAATTTGCATACAGTCTGGAAAAAACTCTTCCTCTGAGTAGATTCGGTATCCTTTCTTCTGAACATAATGGATTCTCCTTGCTCTGGTGAAAATTCATATCTAGTACCATCTGGTTCCTCACTTGCCACACAACTTGTTGACATTCCTTTCTTACATTTATAGAATCTATGTCTGGTTTCTCCACACTTGAAACATTTGCCAGGAAATTCTCTACTGGTACTGATGATACCTTTCCTTGGTGTCTTTTGTTCCAGTTCTTTACTCGACTTAGGTTTTGACTCCTCTTCTTCAACTGGTTTCTTCATACTATGAGTCATCTTGAATTTCTCCTTTTCCTTAGCCTTAAAAAGAATATTGGAAAGCTTCTTCAACTGTGGAAACCCTCAACATACTCATCTCATCTTGAATGTTAAAAGCAAGTCCATTGTTGTACCTCGCCACCTTTTCTCTATCCATCTCTCCATGTCCAGATCTGATCAAAACCTTGTATAATTCTTCAATATATTCCTTCACAATCATGTTTCTCTGTTTCAGGTTCTACAACTTCTTGAACAATTCCAATTCATAGTCTCCTGGTATGAACTTGGCCTTCAATCTTCCAACCACCTGTCTCCATTGGGTAATCTTCAATTCACCATTCTCCACTCTCTCTTTCTGCAATTCTTTCCAACAGAAGGTAGCATGACCTTTCAACTTGGTATGTTCCAATCGCACTCTTTGTGGGTCCCTGACATCCTCAAACTCAAAGTATTACTCCAACTCTCTGATCTAATCGATCAGATCCTCCGGGTTCAGCGTTGTGAAAAATTTGGAAACCTCAACTTTATGAACATTACTTGCTTGTTCCACTACTCTTAGGAATATTTCCTCTCTTTCATCTTCTACTCCTTCAGATTCCTCAAGATCTTCATTAATTTCTTGATATTCATCTTTAGAATCAGGGTTTCTCTGCAAACAATCCAAAGCATTTCAGATCTTATTCCTTACTTCAATCTTGAAGTCTTCCATCATTTTCTCTACCCTCTAGGGGTTTTTCCTCCTCGGTGGTAGCTCTTCTTCTACTCCGGTGAAGTGCCTCAACTCAGCAATCTGACTACCAGTTTCAATTGCCTCCCCTCGACGATCTATTGAACACGCACACAACTTGCCTCCAATCAACTATCTATCCACCTCAAGGAATGCCTCAATGTTTACAAACAATTCTTCCACAAGCCAGTCCATAACGAGCTTTGATACCACTTGGTGTAGACATAACTACTAAAAACCCTGAAAAGAGTCAATTAGCTTATGTAGCAAGAGAGACACAATGTAAGCAGGAAGAAAACATTACAATTTTACATAAATAGAACATTTAAAGCCTTAGAGTTTTTGGCAATCATCCGGTTATCATCAAAGAACATTCAGTAATCAACTGGTTACATGTAGGATTGAAGCTAGATACTATCCAACCGGGACTCTAAGAATCAACTAGATCACAACATGTGAATCTCAATCCTTATTCTAAGTTCTAATTTCTCTGCCCCCAACAAATGATACATAACATCATATTTATACTCATCAGAACATGAAGCATTCACCAATATAGGAAAATGAAACATGTAATTAGGTCGGCCATAAGAATTAGGTAAATCTTTCTAGAAAATAACAACCAAGTGATGTGGTTCGGCAGTAAGGTCGACCACATGCCAAAGAACATCGAACAAGGCCCAAGATCGATCCACGTGCCAAAAATCATGTCGATAATGAAGGAAAACCAACTGGTAAGCACAAGAACTATCTCAAGACCCAGAAAAACTCAAGCGGAAGTGATATCTGACTGGAAAAGAACCCAAATAAACTAAAAATATTGAATCAAGAACATGAAACCATCTACAAACTAAAAAATAAGATCTTCCATGAAGAACAAGCAACTCCCGATACCAACTGGTAAGACCACAAAAAACTGCACAAAGAACTAAATAAGAACAAAATTGAAAGGAAATATTTTTGGTTGATGCAAGATTGCTCATCTAACGGGGATGCTCCTTCATCACTTTAACTTTAGGTTCTAGATCATCTCTCTCTTGTAGCCTTTTGTTTCTTTTTAGAGGTCTTCTTCTCAATTGGCATAGTCTTAATAGGGGTTCTAGGAAAACTCAATATTACCAATGGTAGGATAGACATAAATCTTATCCTTCTTTAACCAAATGCCTCAAAAAATCTCTGCAAAATAACATCCTTAAATAGTTTATCCATTCTTTTATCATGTCCTTTCTCAGTTTTCTCTTCTCCTAACCTTTCTTCAATTTCTTCCACTATACCAAAACTAAACTTCTTCTTCATAAATTTCATAAGGAAGCTCAAAATACGTATTATTTTGGGTTCTACTGCCAGAATATAAAAGTTGTCCCTACTTACTAGAAATGTGAATGCATCTTTGTATTTCCAAACCACAAATGAAGGAAATCTCTATACCTTTTACATTGTATCATATTTTTTTAACCTGCTAGAGAATATGCTATTGTTTGCCTTGTTATCTCTTTTCAACCCTCTAATGTTTTCTTTGATTTGTACTTTAATAGGAGATGAACTTCCTTAAACACAATTATCTTTTTCCTGAAGTTCATTCATAAACATGAAAGCTAAAAAAATAATCCAGGAGCCATACTTGAATTCATACTTACTCACCTTGGTCCTTTTAAGATTATCTAGTAGCTACTACCTCGTCATCTCACTCAAGTAAAACTTCTCTTCAACCACCACCATTTGATGTTTAATATGAAGTGCAATTATGGTCCTTGAATACATACTTACTCACCTTGGTCCTTTTAAGATTATCCAGTATGAACAAGGCCATGGATACCCAATGGACATAGGCAACTACCCGACCATGTGGAACCTGAAGGCCAACCCCCAATGCTAGGAAATATACATAAGGCCCTCAAACAAATAGGGAACCAAAGGATGGAAACTACCTATACCCAAGGGTTAACATACAAAGCAACTCAAGTATACAATTTAGACAAGGGCCATATTAGGGACTTACTAGAAAACTCACAATGGTAGAATATTGTACTTACCTAAAGGTTCTATACAAGTGAGATAGGTGTACAACATCAAAATCCATCAAAATATGATTCATAATAGTCCATATATACCCTTGAACAATAACAACATCACATATACAAGTAATTCAATGCAAGTCCATTTTTAGGTACACATTCCATCATGAATCCATCCAAAACACATCTCAAAGCATCAAGAGGTCATAAAAGACCTCACGAGACATCACTAACCTTTCTTACATAAATAAAATAGATCGTTATACATTCTTTAAACAACATCGTAAACTAACACATTCAAGTCTCATTAACAAATTATTTGTTTCTGAGTGCTCAAATCACCTCCTAACCTCATGAAACTCATCACAATTTTATGTAATTGGAGCGAAACCATAATAGAACCATATAGGACCAAATTATACTCGAAAAAACCTCCATAATCAATAATTACAAACACAAAAGGGAAATTAATTCATTTAATGAGTTTTCCAAACATATCTCCAAAAACAACCCTTAAAAATATAGAAATGAAGGCAAAAGGAACATCCATAAGCCAATAAAAGAAAAAACAATGTCATCATTTAAAAAAAAAAAAATACACAAAAAATGACATGAAAAAACCTCAAAAATATTCCATTCCAATATTATTTGAATGAAAGGATAAAAAGTTTAAAAAACCCTGTCACAAATGGGGAGAAATGAAGGCAAGAAGGTGAAGAAACTGATGAAGAAATTTTGAGTCCAAATGGCCAACAAACTAGCCAATCCAAAATAATTTGAAGACAAAAAAATAACAACAAACAAATCCACACATACTCAAGTAAAATCTCTCCAAAAATCTCTTCAAAATCCTCCCCTCTCCTCACAAAATTCTCTAAAAACTTGCCTAGATTGGATCAATAAATGGGCTCACAAAGACTCCCTCAAACTTCCTCCAAATTTTCTAACAATCAATCCCAAATTTCCCTTCCTCCATACACAACAAAATAAGTTATTTTGAGCATAAAACCATTTGCAAAAAAAATATGAAAGAAGCCTCAAAAATCCCTCCAAATTTTTTTTCCTAAAAACCTCCTCAAATATACAATCCAAAAGGCTCTTCAAAAGCCAACTCTCAAGAGCCTTTCATAGGAAGGTGAAAAAATTCCTAACTAAAAGGTAATAATTAAAACCATAAAATTATAATAAAATCCTACCAAATATAACAAAACATATGAATATAAACTTAAAATAACATATATAAACTCAGCTAGGGTTTCTCACCAAAAGATTTAAATATTAGAAAGTGGGATAATTCCCCTATAAAATAGCCACTCTAGAATATATAATAAACCAAAATATAAATATAATCATATGTGCACCAACAATATATAAATATTTATTCATTATAAAGCATATTCATTCAACAAAACAATATTAGATTAATTATCAAATTATAACCATATTATTCATATATATAATACATTCATGCACACATATATACATACATTAAATATAAATCTAATATCTCAAAGACATAATTAATAAACCATAAATAAAAGTCACAAATGAAATCTGATGAAATATTTAAATTACTATAAAACACTCAAAAATAACCATTTAACAAGACCCATTTGAAAACTAAGGGTTAACGGATAATGCCTTGATGGCATTCCGATCAGGTGAATAAGACTGACAATATCATTTATTACGGAGAATTGGTCTAGGGCTGGGACAATGTAATTCCATTACGCTATCTCCACACACCACCAACGAGATTGTTTTTAGGCATGCTCCAACCTATGGAACCAAATAGAGTCAATGCTTGACACTTACAAACCTACACCACAGAGCGAATGCCCATGCATATATATAAATATAGCCTAATACATATATAAATATATTGGTGGAGGTGATTCGTGACATTACATGTCCCTCCTAAGAGGGTGATGTAAGATCATCCCCTCTCACCAACAACATGAACACACATGATGCATAAATCCATCCAAATGTAACATCTATGTTCATCTATACTAGGGTTAGTGGATCATAAATAATGCAACTACTTAACATTTATACATTAGGTAAATGAGCATTATCTAATCGCAATGTGCCCCATAATCATACTACACACTATACTCTAACTTTACAATGAATTAAGTAAGAAATAAAGTCCATCATCAAAGTATCACACTCCTAGAACCGAAAACACATCTTAAACATAAATTAAGAATTAAGTAGAAAGAATAATACCATCACTAAACTAGGGTTCAATTTCATAACACATGTTAGTAGTGCCGAGACAAGTGAGATATTATATTTTTCAATATCAATTTTAAATTGAAATATTTTTTCCTTTTGCAAATTATGATCATATTGTTTCTATCTTATAATTCGTCATTTCAAAACACTATTATTTCCTATTGCAAGAAACAAAATATTTTTTATGGATGCCCTTTTATATGATTCACAAAAAAATAACCATAGCCTATTAATTTCACCCATAAACATATGCATGTGGTATATCAGTAATACCATAACCATTAGCTCTACATGCATAATCACTCAAACAAAGAATACTTAATCATTACATGAAAAATGCACAACTCATGACACGCGGATATTTCATGTAGAAATCCAAATGGGAAAAACCACGGTGGGGATGAATACCCACAAGAATATTTTGAACTTTTTTGAAGCTCGCTCTATTAGGATCCTAGTTCGGTTAAAGACATTACAATATGGTTATGCTAGGAACCAATCCTGTTAAAGATCACCTAGCTAAGGGATGGCTATATACCCTTTTAAAGGTTGAAACCATGTTAATGGTTACCTTGCTAGAGGATTTAAAGAACTCAATGAACTTGAGTCACCTGGTTAGAAGATTTACAGTAAGCCTATTAAAGATACCCGGCAAAAGGATTTTCCTTCTATTAAAATGGTTAGAAGACAACAGGTAAAACTTTGATTTGATAACAACACTATATGCTAAGGAAGATCCTTTTCAGTTCCTCTACTCTGCAATCACACTTTGCAGTTTTATCTCACTGGTTTGGCAAGTATCTCATAACTCGGATACACACACAACTTTTGCCAACAACTTACAATAACAAACATCATTGATCTTATAGACAACAATTAGCTCGGTAGCATAAACCCTAAACCCTAAGCATTTAGGTTTACAATTACAGTCGATCAAATCCTGATCATCCAAACACTTTCCATAGAGTGAAGCAATCTCAAACAGATCACAAGTCATTCTACATCATCCATTCTTCACCACACATAGAAATCAGTAACTCATCACGTTTCTTCTCATACTGCTAAGAAGAATGTTCATTCTTGAGGTAGACATTTAATGCAGTCGATCTTCACATGCAAGATCCTCAAGGAAATCCTTCTTGTGCACAAAACTGACGTGGCACCTTGATCTCATCTTCATCTCTTAGCTAACTCATCACAAAATGTCACCGGTTGCATTACATAAGATGGATTGCCAAACCAGAAACCCTAGAGCTGAGACTACAAACCGATAGTCACACTTAGTGAAACCCAGACACCGGTTCACTAAAACTCTTCATACTGGTTCACTTGCACTTATTGACATCAATGACAACATACATTATCATCATATCATCATACCGGTTCATCAAATGCCAACAAGTTCATCCAGTAGTGCAACAACAAGCTGCAAAGCCATTTTGATACAGTGTCTTGGGTTTGAAACACTTACAAGTGTCTTGAAGATGGTAAATGAGTGTTCTTGATAAGTTTTCAACCCTCACATCCCACACAAGAGTTGGCTAGGCAGTATACAGAGACTATCACCATGAAGACTGATGGTGGTGGTAGAGATTGCCCAAAAGATTCCCCTCCCACTTGCCTTGTTGGAGACAGCGCAAGAGATTGGCGATGATCAAGCATGGAGAGATAAGGTGGTGTTGGAACATGGATAGATTAGGAGGATGGAGAAATAAGGATGATGTCCCTAAGAAATGTGGCCTCACTCGTCATAGCTCCAGTCAAAAGTCTGACTTTCACTGATATATATGTGTGTGTGATAAGTGAATAATGAGCAAATATATCTATAAAATACTTTATCTATATTCTAATAAATATATAATTATGCTAGTTAACTAGCAAAGATATAATTTTAAAATTTTTATGTAAAATATGTTGGTAGATATTAAATTTTAAAAATAAAATTAAAGAAGAGTATTGCTTTTTTTCTTTAAAAATCAAGATAAAAATAAAGTGAAAAATAAATCTATTAAAATAAAAATAGGAAAAAAGAAAGCTATTTTTAAAAAAACACTACATTACTATGTTTTTTTTTCTCTTCTTTAAAGTGCTTATAAATCTTTTAAAAAATGGAATATGTTTACCTACTTATTGTTTTTTTTTCTTATACGGATAAGGAAACCCAAGAGTTACACTGAACTAGAATATTTACGGTCTATGGAGATATATTTGGTAGTTCATCTGATTTTCCTAAATCCATGATCGCCAAGAACTCTAATCTTGATGTTGCAAGTAAATTCCCATGTTAATGTTGCAAGTAAATACTTGTGTTAATGCCTTTCATTATGGAATATATGTTAGGTGATCCTAAACCAAATGGCTATATATTTTAGAAAAACTATAAGAAATTCATAGCTTTGTAATAGGGGATACACTATGATTTGATGTTATGGTGGTTAGTTATGGTGGGAAATGTTTAAATAAGCCTTGTAATGGTCAAGGTCAAGGTTGGTGGCTATTGGCCATGGTGTATTGGTGAGAAAATCAATAAAACATGTTTTTTTTTTTTGCACTTTCTATTGGTTTTTTTTTTATTAAAGAGACTTGTATGAATGTGTACGGCCTGCTTAAGGTCTGAAACTAGTTTTGTTGCATCCAATTTCATTAAATTTTAAAGAAGTTATTGCCAATTTACTGGAAAATGTCTGAAAACCTCATGATTTGGGCATAGGAGTTAGGATTGGTAGAAAATCTCTTGGAAAAGCATTTGTAATAGTTGGAAATGTTTGGGAAAACCATTTTAGACATTTTTGAGCCATTTTTATGAGATTTTGAGGCTTGGAGTCTCAAAACCCTATTTCAACCTAGTGGAATAAGCCTTATTAGGCCTTTTAGTAGAATTAGCAGTCAATTTTTGGCTTTGTTTTTCCAAAACACCCCCTATTCATTTCAATATTTGTTGTATAAGGCTGAAATAGGTACTCAAATATGTTCTTAGATTTTAGATATCAAATCTGCATGAAAACCTGCATTTGCTACTCTAATTACGCCTAATCCATTATGTAGAAGACAAGATTTAGGTATGTGCAAGATCATGGTGGGCCAAACAAGCCCTTAAGTGGCAATAAAAAAAATAGAGTTAAACCTCTTTCACAAACCCAATCTAATCACCTATGATCAACCAAAACCTCTGCATATGATTACAACATTATTCGCACACAAATAATTTCATATCCCATAAACCCGCATACCATGTCATGATCTACAAAGAGATCTTACATCATATTTATACCAACCTAGGACCTAAACAATTAGGTCGACCACCTAAAAGATAATACAATAGATCTTTTACATAATCTCAAAAACTAATGATAAACCAAGTCGGCCTAAGACCAAAACAACATAAACCAAACAATAAATTTAACCGGTGACGCATTTGGAGCATCAACCAACATGTTACACAAACCGATCCATAACCTAACAGAATAAGACCGAACCTATAATAGGTCGCCATAAGCCAAATGAAACATCACAAACAACTGGAACATGAACATGATAACCATCAGCATCCTAATAACCTTCTAGAAGCCTCACCAATACCACTTATCAGATTCATCAAAAGATCTTCATCAAAGTGCTATCGATAAAACCCTTACTGGTGACCAAAAGTCTTACTAGAACAAATGATAGCATCCAGATCATCAAATCCCAAACCAACTAAATGTGATATGCATCAAAAACACATGAATAACCAATCCAAGCCAATACCACGAGCCAGACCAAATTAGAGAATATTGGAGATGGTCTCAAGATCAATATCTTAATCCAACCACTCTACCAAAAGCTAATAGACAACAAAATAGGTAGTGTTGACATCAATGACAAAACATCAATTGAACACATAATTAATTCCTCCAAATTGCCAACAATCTCCCTCTTTGGCATTGATGGCAACACTAGATGTGAAAAACATCCAAATGCCAAGAAAATGCCAAACAAGTGTCTCCCAATGGAAGATATCCAACAAACTCTGCAAGATGATATGACAATGAAGTTCTAAACCAAAAACCAAGCTCCCCCTAAGAATGATATCACTACAAAGCTCTATTTTTCACATATATCTCTCTCACTTTTACATCAATGCCAGGAATCTGAAATAAACATCAAATAAAAATCATAAAACCTTTGAACCACACAGCTGATTACTCCCCCTGAGTAGTAGCATCAACACATCAATCCAGAATGAATGATAGAACTAATAAATACATACCAAACTGATGCCAATCAGCATCACTCAAGTCTGTACCGTAGGGCAGAAACTCCCAATCTGTCTTTGAAGTACTCAAATGATTGCTTATGCAAAGGTTTAGTGAAGATATCTACAGTCTTCTCTTTAGTGTTCACATAAACCAATCTAAATTGATTTGCTTCCACCTTCTCCTTTAAAAAATTATACTTGATAGAAATATGCTTAGTCTTAGAATGAAATACTGGATTGTTTGATATATCAATAGCAGTAGAGCTATCATAGTGAATAACTGTCAGTTCATTGCAATCAACCCTTATATCATTAAACATTTGCTTCATCCATAAAAATTGTGTATAGTTAGTAGCAACAACAACATACTTAGCTTCAATAGTAGATAAAGAAGTACATGATTGCTTCTTTCTGATCCATGAAACAAGTTTCTTTCCAAGAAAGAAAGATCCACTGGATGTGCTCTTCCGGTCATCAACATCTCCAACCCAGTCAACATCTGTATATGCACATAGTGTAAACTCATCATCTTTAGGATACCACAAACCATTCTCAGTTTTTCCTTGCAAATACCTAATTTTTTTCACCGGACACTCATGATTCTCTGTAGGATCACAAAGATATCTTGATACAATACAAACAACATTCATTATATCCGGTCTAGTTTGAGTCAGATCTAATAAACCTCCAATCATCGATTTATACCTTGTAGGATTTACCAGAGAAAAATTCTCATCATAATAAATTCCTTCCTTTTGAGAATATCCTTTACTTACCAATCTAGCCTTATTCCTCATGACTTGTCCATCCTCATTCAATTTATTCCTGAAAATCCATTTAGTTTCAATAACATTCTTATTTTTAGGCCGGGGAACTAAAGACCATGTGTTGTTCTTTTCATTCCGATCTAATTCCTCTTCCATAGATTTCATCCAACATTCATCTTTACAATCTTCAATGACTGACGTCAGTTCAACTTGAGAAATTAAACATACGTTATTAGTTGCCAACCTTCTTCGAGTCATCACTCCTTTGTTCTTGTCTCCAATGATCTGATCTTCTGAATGATTCAACCTTACATACCGAGGAATCTTCTAACTTTCTATTTCCCTACTCTGATCTTCAGTCACTATTGAATTTTATGATACTGCTAGAGTAACTAGTTCAACACTTTGTTTCAATATAGGTGCTACCGATTCAGTTATGATAATCTCCACTTCTGGTTCTCTCTCATAAGTTTTGATTTGACCTTTGTACAACTCATCCACCTTGACATTAGTGCTCTCCATAATTCTCTGCAATCTCTTGATGTAACATCTATATGCTTTGCTTTCATTAGAATAACCAAGAATTATCCCTTCATCACATCTAGGATCAAAATTTCCAATGGAATCATCTCTTTTGATATAGCATTTACTACTCCAGGTACTGAAATACTTAACTGAAGGTGTATGACCAAACCATATCTCATATGATATCTTATTGGTGTCTCCTTTGATATGAACTTTGTTGAATGTGTATACCATCGTTCTCACAACTTATCTCCAACGGATATGAGGTAGATAATCTTCCATCATCATAGTTCTAGCCGCATCCAAAATATTTTTTCTCTTTCTTTCCACAACACCATTCCACTAAGGTGTCCGGGGAGCAGACAATTGTTTCCTTATCCCATTCTTCTCATTGTAACTATCAAATTCACCGGATGTTAATTCACCACCCTGATCTGACCTTATGAATTTAATCTTCAACCCTGTCTCTGTCTCAACCTTTAGCTTTAAAGATTTTAAACTTTCAAAAGCCTCAGATTTCCCCCTTAGGAAATAACCCACATCATTCTAGAATAGTCATCAATGATTAGCATAAAATATCTATTACCCTAAAAAACTCTTCATTCTAGTAGGACCACATAAATAAGTACGAATAAGATCAAGAACATCATTATATTTATCATGTATACTCTTAAAAGAAGTTCTGACCTGCTTTCCCAATTTGCATTCCTTACATATTGGATTATAGGGCTTCACAATCCTAGGTATATCTCTAACACCCTTAGTTGAACTGATCTTTAAAATGCAATCAAAATTAACATGACACAACCTCTTATACCATAGCCAACTTTCTTTAATTTGTGCAATCAAACATGTCTTCTCACCAAAGTTCAAAAGAAATATGTTACCTTTAGTTTGTGTAATGGTTACAATCTCCAAACTAGATCTCGTAATGATTTTGCATTTTCCATCCTTGAACTGTAATTGAAATCCCTTATCCACCAATTGTCCTACACTCAAAAGATCATGCCTTAAATATTCAACATAATAAACATTATCAGTATTATGCTTACCATCCAAAGATATAGTTCCTCTTCCTCTAATCATGCATTCTTTGTCATCTCCAAATCTAACCAGTCCACCATCAAATTCTTGCAAAGATAAAAACTTCCTTTTATCTCCAGTCATATGATGTGAAAAACCACTATCTATCACCCATTCATCCTTGTCTTTAATTTTAGCAGCTAGGTCCTTTTCCTTATTCAAAATAACAAGTATCGGAGCATCGTCCCTAATAGCCAAAAAAATGCATTCCTTACCACTACTGGATCCACTAGCCGAATCTTGTGCCGGTTCATCATCAAAATCAATTACACCTTCCTCATATACATAGTAACATGATTTGTCTCTATTTCTCCTGTACTTATGCTTGTTTTGATAATCATGGCTAGGCCTAAAAGATCATCTAACTCTCTCTTCAAATCTTGAATTCCTCTTAGGACATCTACATTCCAAATGACCTATCTTATTACATGCAAAACATTTAAAAGGTTATTTTCCTTCATAATTACTTCTTGTAGGACCTTTAGGTACTCTTCTAGAAAATAGGGCTTCCAATTGCTCAAACTCTTCATCTTCTTTCTTCATTTCATCAAGTTCCTTCACATATAAAGCTTTCCAATCACTCTTGCCGATCGATGATGTAGGTGCATGAAAAGAAGATTCAGTCTTTGCATCTCCTTGAGGACCAAATTCTTCAAGGTCAAAAGAAGACAATTTTTCAACCAAAGTAACCTGGTTAATAGAAGTTTTAGCCATTGTTCTCAACTCATTAATTGTAGTATCCTTCATGTTGTAAGCCAGTGGCAAAGATCTCAAAACTCTAGAAACAATATCATCTTTTCTCAAAGGTCCACCGCGACACTGAATTCTGATAACAATTTCATTTATCTCTTTCCATGAAAGCAGTAATCCTTTCATCTTATTCCATCTTTAGGTTCTCATACCTTATCCGGTAACCATCAAGTTTAGCAATTTTTACAATAGGGTCACCTTCATTCAAAGTTTCCATCTTATCCCATATAGCCTTCTCATTAGATTGGTCAGTTAATCTCATAATTTGTTGACCAAAAAGTGCTCTCAAGAGTGCTTCTCTAGCTCTATAATCATTTTCAATATACTTATCCAGGCCTGCCGAAGGAGGATTTCTAGATGCTAGATTATGAGTATAGCCTTTCTCCGTGATCTCCCAAATTTCTTTCCCAATACATCTCAAATGAGTTTCCATCTTAATCATTCATACTCTGTAATTTGTCGAATCAAGCTTAGGGGTTTCTCTTCAGAAAAGAGATGCAATTGAATTATTGTTCTCTATAGGATCTTCCTCAAGCGGTTAAGCTTCTGCAAAAGAGGACCAAGCTCTAATACCAACTATTAGGATAACCGATGGACAACTGAGAGGGGGTGGGGTAAATTAGTTGTCAATAGATTATAAAACTTTAAGCTCACAAAAAATTCTATCGGAATGCATAAACCAAATACTAGAATAGAAGATGTAATGGTTAAGCATAAACATAAATCACAAAATAATTAACCAACCATCCATAACACATAACACCAAGATTTGTATGTGGAAAAAGTGGTAAAGGAAAAAACCATGGTCAGAAGCCTACCCATAGTCAGTTAATACTTTTGCAGCAAGTATGTGATTATAATAAGAGGGGCCTACACATGTAGGAAGGCACACTGCTCATCACAATAGGAGCTTGACTTACTACAAATAAATCCTGACTACAATCCGGAAAGATAAGTGAACTGCAAGAATAACATTTCCTATGCTTGAGTATAGTTCTGGTTAAGCTCATTACCAGAGGTCTTAAACCTCTTTCACAAACTAAAACTGATCTCCTATGATCAACCAAAACCTCTACATATGATTACAACATTATTCGCACATAGATAATTTCATATCCCATAAACCCATATACCATGTCATGATCTACAAAGAGATCTTACATCTTATTTATACCAACCTGGGACATAAAAATTAGCTTGGCCACCTAAAAGAAAATACAATAGATCTGTTACATAGTCCTGCAAACCAATGATAAACCAAGTTGGCCTAAGACCAAAATAACATAAACCAAACAATCAATCCAGCTAGTGACGCATCGGGAGCATGAACCAACACGTTACATAAACCACTCCATAACCTAACAGAATAAGACGAGACCTATAATAGGTCTCCATAAGATAAATGAAACATCACAAACAACTGGAACACAAACATTATAACCAACAACATCCCGATAACCTTCTAGAATCTGCACCAACACCACTTATCAGATTCATCAAAAGATCTTCATCAAAGTGTTGTCCTTAAAACCCTTCGCGGTGACCAAAAGGCTTACTAGAACAAACAATAGCATCCATATCATCAATTCTTTAACCAACTGAATGTGATACACATCAGGAACACAAGAATAACCAATCCAAGCCAAAACCATAAGCTAGACCAAATCAGAGAATATCGAAAATGGTCTCCAGATTAATATCTTAATCCAACCACTCTACCGGAAGCTAGTAGACAACAAAACAGCTAGTGTTGACATCAATGACAAAACATCAATGCAACACATAATCAATTCCTCCAAATTTCCAACACTACCAACATTATTTCAAAAATATGTAAGAATATAATTTGTAGCAAATTGAATTTAGTTTCCAAGATAATAGTTTTTTTCTGAAAAAATATAACTTTTTGACTAAAATTTGAAATTTCAATGCAGCAGTACTAAAATTTCAAGAAAAAAAAAGAAGTGGGTGTCTGTGTGACCACCATAATCACAATCAAATAATAATATTTTTTTATAAGATTTTAGTTATGAGTAGGAGACTCATGTCCAAATGTGACATGTATTTTTTTGTATTTTATTTTGAAATAAATAATTAATTATGATTTTTTTACTACAGCTTTTTAAAAATATAAAAAACAGGTATATTTGTGGCTCGAGATTTCAAATTAAGGATGAATTGAGTCTTTCTACTCGTAGGATTGTGAAGAATATTTTCAGTTGGCTACTAGGGCAGAAGAGAAGTTAACAAGAAGACAAGAAAGACAAGGAATAGGTAAAGGTAGCATTAGTAGAGGAAGAAGACCAAAATAGTTCTTTGAAGGTCAAGAAGAGGCAAGATAAAGGAATGACCAAGTTGTTGATCAAAGAGGTGGCTTTAGAGATTCTATAGGAAGGTTTGCTAGACAAGGTAGGACTTCAAGTCCATTTATAGGTAGAGGTTATCATTGTAATCAATTTGGCCATATATCATAGAAGTTCCCTAATAAACAAGGTTCTACTTCAAGTGGTACTGACAAACTAGTTCAATTGGTGCAAGAGGATGATTGAGATAGTGTAAACTGTCCTGATTAGCTTGCTGCTCTAGAAGTTGGGGAATTACTAATGGTGCAAAGAACACTCCTTAGAGAATCCAAGGAGAAAGAATCAACAAAAAAGAGAACAATATTCAAGAGCACCTGTAAATGCAAAGGAAAGGTATGTAAAGTAGTAATAAATTTATGGATTCCTGATAACATGGTTAATAAACTGAATTTGGAAAAGATACCTCATGAAAGACCTTATAAAGCATCTTGGTTTAATGATAATCAATCTATTTTGGTTAGTAGGAAAGCTTGGGTTGAGTTTAGCATTGGTGGATACAAGGATAAGATACTTTGTGATGTGTTTCCCATGAATGTGTGTCATTTATTACTTGGAGGACCAAGGAAGTTTGATAGGCATGCCATATATGATGGTAGGGACAATACTTATTAGATTGAGAAAGATGGAACCACTTTTACACTAACAACATTGCAGGAAGAGGTTAAGGAGAAGACCAAGGCAACAAAGATGATAATGTTAGGTAAGAAATAATTTGTAAAGATGGAGGAAGAAAAATATGAAGAAGCCACTTCAAGCCTTGAATATGTCAAGATAGTAAGCATGAGGAGTGATTCAATATTGGGAAAAGAAGAAGGTGAGGTGGTATCAAAACCTGATAAATAGGAGGTTAAGGATGAATTGCAAAATTGGGTAGAAAGGCCTGATGTGATCATGATAGGAAAAATTCTTTGTTTCTTGGTTTCAAAAGAGATTAGTGGGAAATTAATTTCTACCAAGATAGAGGTATATAAACTCAATGATATAGAGATTATTGGGGAAAAGAATCTGGTGAGAGCGATGAAGGAAAAAGGTGACGTGAGTAAAGGTGAATGACAAGGCCAAATGGGTGAGTTTAAGCTTGCATCAAGAGTAGAGAAGAGGATAGTCCAAGACAAATAGGACAAAGGCATGTTAGAAAATGTTTAGGAAAATTCACTACCAGTTTTAGATAAGTAAAAGGTCAGAGGGAATCCATCAGGCTAGTTTGTGAAGATTGAGCAATTTCTAGGTGGCAAGGAGTCTATCAATGCGAAGAACAATGGAAACCTTCAATAAGTGATCCAATGGAAAGGAGTGCTAGATGAAAAATAATTTGGAGAACAAGAAGGTGAAGTGATCAAGCATAATCTACAACAATACAATCCTCAAGGGACTTGAGTTCTTTTTTCAATCTGGGTGTATGGTGCAAGGGCACCATGATAGTGCATTTTGTAACGAGGTATTTTCTTAAGTTTTAGGGTGTTTGAGTCTTATTTGTTCCAATAATGTCATAAAAAACCATTTAGAATTTAACTAGAGTCATTTGGTTTCAAACTTACAAATATTGCAAAATCTTGGAAAAGTGTTATGTTAAAAGTTGCAAAAATGCAAAAGGTGGGAAGTTGAGCGGTCATAGGATTTTAAAGGTATTTTTAGTTGGCTAGATATGGTAAAAAATGTTTAAATAAGCCTTGTAATGGTTGATTTTGACATTAGTGTCCATTGTACATGGCGTATTGATGATAAAATCTATAAAACACACTGGTTTTCCTACACTTTCTATTGGTTTTTTTGTTGTTACAAAGACTTGTATGGTTGTGTACAGCCTCCTTATGGTCCAAAAATAGTTTTTTATTTAGAGAAACATATTACCTAACTATTGGTGGTGGTGGAATCTAATTTCATTAATTATTAATGAATTTATGGCCAATTTACCGAAAACAGTTTGAAAACCTCATGATTTTGGGTATAGGAGTTAGGGTTGGTAGAAAAGCTATTGGAATGGGATTTTAAATAGTTTTAAATATTTGGGAATACCTTTTAAAACATGTTTGAACCATTTTTATAATATTTTGTGGCCTATATTGTCAAAACCATGTTTCAACATGGTGGAATAAGACTAATTAGACATTGTAGCACAATTACAAGTTAATTGTTGGCTTTTTTGTTACAAAATACCCCTAACCCATTTCATGATGCCATGTATAAGGCTGAAATGGGTACTCAAATATGTTCTTAGATTTTTTATATCTCATTTTCATGAAACGTTATGCCCAAAAAACCCCATTTGCTGTTATAATTAGGCCTAATCCACTATGGTCTTAGGTTGTAGGGGTGGAGCCTAGTTTGGAGATTATGCCCTATTGAACCCTTCATGAGGGTTACTAGTAGAAATGAGCATTTGAGTGTGAAACCATCAAATTTAGGGACTTGAAACTTGCAATGGAAGAAAATAGTGATTGTTATCACTTGAAATGGATTTCTAAGCCCCTTCTCTACATCAGGAATGCAACACATCCTTAATGTCGCTTATCAAGACTACCCAAATAGGAACCCAGGTAGGAACATCTTCAACTTTAGATCACCTAGTCTTCTAAGAGCATGACATATAATGAGGATGCACATCCAAAAATACTATTATATAAATCACATAATCATGTAAGTTATATCCACCATTTACTAGACTAAAGAGTATGGTAGATTTTTCACCTAAATAGTTAGACATAGTTGAAACACTATGCCAGTATATACAATCATCAATCAAAGTTGTAGGAGCATCATTATTTAATACTTTAAATTTTTACATATGCTTATCAACATAAAACATATACCCACACAACATCTACATACAACCATATATCACTACACCATGTAGAAAATATCATTCAAACCACAAGTTTTACATCAATGATGACATGCAAGTTATATTTACAAGAATCACTCCCTTTGACATTGATAGCAAAACTTGTGCCAACATTTATCTCTCCTCCTTTGACATCAAGGAAAAATGACACATGAACAATATATAACACTATGCTATACATAACTCACCCTATTTATAAGATCTATTCAACAATAGAACACCTAAAAATAAATTTCACCTATACTATTCCATAAATAGATGATGAAAACAATATCTTACTGAAAGTTCATCTAAATATCTTACAGGGTAGGGATTATGGTATACCTGCAACTGTGCCGAAGCAAAGCTCCAATCAACTCCTGCATTATCAAAACATTGAGCTGGCTCTTCATCTTCAAAACGAGTTGTTTTGCAACTTTACAACTTCCAAAACTAGATACTGATGCACTCAACACCTGAGAGTCTTTCAAAATTTTCACCATTCTTGTGAGATGCATATCAACAATATTCCTTAATCTGAAAAAGTCTTTCTTTACATTCTCTTTTTAATCCACCAATTGATTTACATTTGTATACTAATTTTTTACTTTTCTAGCATTTTCATTTTCATCAAGATTCTTTAGATCAATAAACTTAGATATCTCTAGAATATGAGCCTCAAGATTTTTTATATCCTTCGGAATTTTACTTGTGGATTTAGGCTAGCAATGAAAAAACTTGTATACTTGTATCACACTATCTACACTCTACTCAAATGTTGCAATACCATCCTTCAGATGGTTGTGTGTCTTTGCACACACTTATTCACTTTATCCTCTATCAACCTCTTCTCTGAATCACTTGAAGTAGTTGCTTCAAGAATGAAATCATATCAGTTTAAAACCTCTAATAGAGTTCACAATTTATCTTCACCAATTAAGGAATCATCTAATTTAGCATACAAAAATTTCTCTTGAAGAAACTTCAACATATCCTCGATTAGTTTAATTAAATACTTATTTCTAGATATATGATGAAAGACATCACCCAAGTGAAACATTTGGAGAGATGAAAAATTGTTCAAGTATATTTTTCCTTCTGTTACTCGTACTTATAATGCCTCTAGTGTATCTATCAACTCAAATTTCATCTGCAATTAAAGAAACTTGGTAGCATTGGTAGATTCACCTATAGACACTATTCTTATTGGCTTTTCTTTCTCCTTCTTCAATCTTATTTCTTCTTTCTTCTTTTCTATTGTGTGGTCTATTCTTTCATCCATCTTCTATTCTTCATCCCTTTCTTTATGCTTCTCCCTTTTTGTTTCTCCACCTTTCTCTTTCTTCAATTCTTCCTTAGGAACTTTCATTGAACTTTGATCAAATTCTTGTCAAAATTTAGTTGAATATCTAGAATAGTTTTGAGACCGCCTACATCAATCTTTTGTTCCTCTATTCTCTTCTTAGGGACAAACATACTACCACTTGTTTCTCCAATACTAATTCTTGTGTTTATCTCCTTCTTCGGAGAAGACAAAATATTTAACACTTCTTCTACAAACTCAACTGCTATATCATTTAATTGTTTCACTATTCTCTTTAGGTCTTCAAGATATCCACCCATAATTTGATTTACCCTTTATTTATTTTTGAACCGTGCACTAAGAATTTGTATAATTTAACTTGTTTTTTATAGAATAAGGAGGAACAAACTTTATAAATAGCACTTGCCCTTACGTTATTCTCCTTTGTTACTGCATTTTGTCTCTTTTTTAATCAAGACTTCTATCAAACTTTTGGGTAGTATCTATTTAATATCACTTGATTTTGGAAAAATAATCAATTACCTAATCACAAACTTTTCGATAGTTTCTTTATTCACTAGATGAGACTCATCATACATATTCACTATATAAACCCCAATTATTTATGCATACATATTGCACTTAGAAGACTATCCAAATCAAGTGGCTAATAATTTGGACTATCTTTATGTTTTTCTTCCTTCTTACTCTTCTTTTGTACTTTCTTTTTTATTTCTTTCTTCTTCCCTATAGGAGTCTCTCCTAGAGAAACCATAGATCTTTTCCCATTAGCCAGAGGCATTGCATCCTCTTCTACTTCTTCTTCAATCGCAAATTTCCATTGTCCTTATTCTAATCACAAATTTCTCTTTCTATGGATCTTCTTTTGAGCTTTCCTAAACTTCTTTAACATCAGGTTATAGATCATCTCTCTCTTGTAGCCTTTTATTTCTTTTTAGAGGTCTTCTTCTCAATTGCGATAGCCTCAATGGGGGTTCTAGGTGAGCTCAATATCACCAATGGTCAGATAGACACAAAGAGTTTCCTTCTTTAACCAAATGCCTCAAAAAATCTCTGCAAACCAACATCCTTAAATAGTTTATCCATTCTTTTATCATGTCATTTGTCAGTTTTCTCTTCTCCTAATGTTTCTTCAATTTCTTCCACTATACCAAAACTAAACATCCTCTTCATAAACTTCATAAGGAAGCTCAGAATCTATATTGTTTTGGGTTCTATTGTCATAATATAATAGTTGTCCCTACTTACTAGAAATGTGAATGCATTTTATATTTCCAAACCACAAATGAAGGAAATCACTCTACCTTTTGTATCGTGTCATAATTTTTTTAAACTCCTAGAGAAGATGGTATTGTATGCCTTGTTACTTATTATGAACCCTCTAATGTTTTGTTTGATTTGTACTCCAATAAGAGATGAACTTCTCTAAAGATAATTATCTTTTCCCTGCAGTTCATTCATAAAGGTGAAAGCTAAAAAAATAATAAAGGACCCATACTTGAATGTATACTTACTCACCTTGGTCCTTTTAAGATTATCTAGTAACTACTACCTCATCATCTCACTCAAGTCAAACTTATCCTCAACAACCACCATTTTATGTACTTTGATGAATTATAATTGTGGTCCTTGAATGCATACTTACTCACCTTGGTCCTTTTAGGATTATCCAATATGAACAAGGACACAGATACTCGATGGAGATAGGCAACCACCTGACCATGTGGAACTTGAAGTCCCACCCCCCATGCTTGGAGATAGATATAAGGCTCTCAAATAAATAGGAAACTAAAGGAGGGAAACTACCTATACCCAAGGGTTAAAATACAAGGGAACACAAGGATACAATTTAGACAAGGGCCATTTTAGAGATATACTAGAGATCTCACAAGGGTAGAACATTGTACTTGCTTAATTGTTCTATACACATGAACTAGGTGTAAAACATTAAAATGCATCAAAATATGATTCATTATAGTCCATATATACCCATGAATAGTAATATCATCACATATACAAGTAATCCAATCCAAGTCCATCTTTAGGTACACATTCCATCTTGAATCCATCCAAAACACATCTCAAAGCATCAAGGGGTCATAAAAGGCCTCACAAGACATCGGGAACCTTTCCTACATAAAGAAAATAGACCCAGATACATTCTTTAAATAACATCATAAACTAAAAATTCAAATCTCATAAATAAATTATTTTTTACCAAGTGCTCAAATCACCTCCTAACCTCATGAAACTCATCACAAATTAATGAAATTGAAGGGAAACCATAATGGAACCATATAGGACCAAATTATACTAAAAAAACCTTCCAAAAACAATAATGAAATACCCAAAAGGGAAATGAATTCATTTAATGAGTTTTGCAAACATATCTCCAAAAACAACCCTTAAAAACTTAGAAATGGAGGAGGGCAAAAGGAACATCCATAAGCAAATAAAAGAAAAACAATGCTTTCAATTTTTTAAAAACAATATACAAAATATGACATGAAAACACCTCAAAAATATTCCTTTCCAATATCATTTGAATGAAATCATAAAAAGTTCAAAAAAACCTACCTCAAATGGGGAGAAATGAAGGCAAGAAGGTGAAGAAACTAATGCAGAAATTCTCAGCCCTAATGGCCAAGCAACCAGCTAGTCTAGAATAATATCAAGACCAAAAAAACACCAACAAACAAATCCACACACACTCTAGTAAAATCCCTCAAAAAATCTCTTCAAAATCCTCTCCACTCTCCTCTCAAAATTCTCTAAAAATGTGCCTAGAATGAATCGATAAATGCCCTCACAAGGAATCCCTAAAACTTCCTCCAAATTTTCCAACCATCAATACCAATTTTTTTTTCCTCCATATGCAACAAAACAAGTTATTTTGAGCATAAAACCATTTCCAAAAAAAATATACAAGAACCCCCAAAATCCCCCCCAAATTTTTTTCCAAAAAACCTCCTCAAATATGCAATACAAAAGGCTATTCAAAAGCCAACTCTCAAGAGCCATTCATAGGAATGTGAAACAATTCCTAACTAAAAAGTAGTAATTAAAACCATAAAATAATATTAAACTCACACCAAATATAACAAAACATATGAATATAAACTTAAAATAACATATATAAACTCAGCTAGGGTTTCCCACCAAAAGATTTAAATATTAGAAAGTGGGATAATTCCCCTATAAAATAGCCACTCTAAAATATATAATAAACCAAATATAAATATAATCATATGCACACCAACAATATATAAAAATTTATTTATTATAAACCATATTAATTCAACAAAATAATATTAGATTAATTATCACATTATAACCATATTATTCATACACATAATACATTCATGCACACATATACATACATTAAATACAAATATAAAATCTCAAGGAGATAATTAATAAGCCATAAATAAAAGTCACAAATGAAATCTAATGAAATATTTTAAGTGCTATAAAACACTCAAACATAACCATTCCGATCAGGTGAACAAGACTGCCAACATCACTTATTAGGAGGCAATGGTTTAAGGCTAGGATAATGTAGGTCCATTACGCTATCTCCACATACCACCAACAAGATTGTTTTTAGGCATGCTCCAACCTATGGAAGCAGATGGATTTGATGCCTCGAACATGCAAACCTGTACCAGCGATGTTAGATCATCCCCTCTCACAGCCAACATGACCACACATGTTGCATAAATCCATCCAAATATAACATCTATGATCATCTATACTAGTGTTAGTGGATCATAAATAGTGCAACTACTTAACATTTATACATTAGGGAAATGAGCATATCTAATAGCTACGTGCCCCTTAATCATACTATGCACTATCCTCTAACTTTACCATGAATAGGGTCACATAAATAAAATCCATCGTCAAAGTATCACACTCCTAGAATAGAAAACACATCTTAAACATAAATTAAGAATTAAGTAGAAGGAATAATACCATCACTAAAATATGGTTCAATGTCATAACACTTGTTAGGAGTGCCTGAAGTAATGGGGTATTACATCTTTCTAGATATCTTATAATTTGTCATTTCAAAACACTATTATTTCTTGTTGCAAAAAATAATTTTTTTTTATTGATGTCATTTTATATGTTTTGCAAAAAAAGAAAAACCTATTAATTTGAAGCATTTACTCAAAATTTAAAAATTTAGTTTTAAAGAATATTAACTTAAAATACCTTTCTATGTCAATTTTAACAACAAAAAATAAAAATTGTTCCTACTATGAAATTATAATCATTTCTATTTACCTTTCTACCTCTTACCCCACTTTCACTTTATCTTAATTTAAATCAAAACCAAACACCTATTGGCTGACAAAGTGCGTCTTGCGAGTAAAATATAATAATACATAGTTATGCTAGTTAACTAGCATAGATATAATTTTAAATATTTTATGTAAAATATGCTAGTAGATATTAAATTTTAAAAATAAAATTAAAGAAGAGTATTACTCTTTATCTTAAAAATTCAAAGATAAAAATCAGGTGAAAAACAAATCTATTAAAATAAAAATAGGAAAAAACGCCATTTTAAAAAAAAATACTACATTACGGTGGTTTTTATTTTTTCTCTTTTTAAGTGATTTTAAATCTTTGAAAAACCAGAATATGTTTACCTACATACTGTTTGTCTTTCTCACACGAATAAGGAAGCCCAAGAGTTACCTTGAACTAGAATATTTACAACGTCTGCTCCACTTTTTAAGGAAATAAAATGTTTAAAAAAAGAGGGAAACAAATTTGTGGAGTCATGTTATTTTCAATTCCTAAATAATAGCTATTCCACTTAAATAGAAAAAGATTCTAAATTATCCTTTACCAACAATTTTAAATTTGTATGGGAACACTCCAACTACTTAAAATTAAGCAGAAAACGAGTTAAATAGCCACATGAGAACATGAGGTAAGAACTCCGATCTCAATTTTGCGAATAAATACCTGTGTTAATGCTGCAAGTAAATGCCTGTGTTAATGCCCTTCATTCTGGAATCTATGTTAGGTAACCCTAAACCAAACGGCTATATAGTTTAAAATACTATACGAAATTTGTAGCTTATGTTATAGGAGATACACTGCGATTTGAAGTTTGTAGCTTATTTTACAAGAGATAAACAGAGATTCGACATTTGTATGGGTAGTTCATATTTTCATCTGTAACGAATGGGCACGTTTGAGTGAGAGATTTATACATGGAAGGCAAGAAATCATGTGCAAAATGACAAGTTAAAGGAAAGGAGCTAAGAGCGAGAGGAGAGAATGTGTGAGAGTACGCAGAGAGAGGACAATGGTACAACATGAGAAGTAGAGGAGAGTGCAGCAAAGGATATCTTTTGAGCAAGTTAACAACATCTATCAACCCTTAAGAAGAGAGGGTATACATTATAAAGAATAGGAGCTTATGAAAGGCAGAGAAGAGACTATTGGACGCCTTGCTTTTGAGTCAAAGCTACTTAGATCAATGGGGAAGAAAGCAGTGAAAGATGACAAGTTGAAATATTCAACATAGGTTAACTCATGCTTGATTGCTTGCAGCTACATATCTAGAGGTTTTCGTCAATAAGTTCAGGTTCCATACGCATACCTTTATTTATTTTTATTATAATGATCCCTTGGGTAAAAGAACCTCCATATTAAATAAATTATGTGAATTTTGAATGGAAGTGTTTTCCTATGGTTTTGTGTGAACCAGGGTAACTTTATTTTGAGTCATGAGTTTAGATCCTAGTTTGATATAACCAACCTTAGGTCATTCAAATTGGTTTATGATCAATAAAAAAGGGACTTTGAGACAAAAACCTCGATATCCAAAGGGGAGGTGTTATTAGTAAATTATGAACTTAGTTATGCTTTCTCGAGTATTGTTATGTGTTATTAACTAATAAAACCTTAATTATGGAGAACCGGTGCATAGGTAAGTTGACTTTTGAGAGAACTAGTGAGGATAACTACATGTAACTTTTAAACATTTGGAAGCGGAACGAAGTTGATCCCTAAGTTAAGGATGTCCTTGTGACCTCAAGTTTGTAGGGGAAGGGTCTATGGCAGATAACTATAGATAATGGGTTTGTTTCTTATTTGACCTTCCCTCTTTTGGAGGCTTTCCAAGAGGCTAAAATGTGCAATGGAAGGTTATTAAAGAGTTAATAAAAATAAATAACTTGTATATAATATGTAATAAGCCTTCAGATAGAAAGTTGAAGAAGTGAACATGCGTTGACTACCCTATAATGTTAGTATTTTATTAAGGGTACATGTTGAGTTGAGGCTATCTTATGTTGGTTCTATGTAATTGTTATAATGAGTTTGTGAAATTTAATCCTAGACCTAAAAGCTTCTAATTTGCTAGATTGTGATACACTTATCCATTTGTCCAGTTTTGTAAATCTTGTTATGTATGACCCACACAAGTGTGAACCACTATGATATTTATGTAGTGATAGGTAGTCATTGTACTATGCTAATGATCGATGTTTTGGCTACTGCAAGGGATTAGTCAATATTAACCTAGTTCACAAAGGTAAAGTTTGTTGGATATTGATTGTCATTTTTTTTGCTAGGATATGTTGTTGTCTTTGATGTCAGCATATTCATGTGTATTGCTCCAATGATTGCAAATTGGGAAGATCTTATGATTCGATTTTGCATTGTTGTTTTGTTGATCATTGTTTTGCAGAGTTCGATATATCCTCTGGTATATTTTGGTATGATCAGATCTTGTGTTCAGTTTTTGGGATATTGTTTGGGATGGTCTTGTGTATCTTCATTTTAGATGGATCATCATTTGGTGCTCCGCAAGTTATTTTTCTTCATGACAATTTCTAATTGGCTGTGTTCTTGAGTTTTCAGACGTTGATTGATGAAGATTTGATAATAGGTGTTGGTGCAGTTTTTCTTGATAATTCTAATGTGCTTTCTAGTGTTTCCTAGTCATGTCCTATTTGTTTTGATGATCTACATTGATCGTTGTGCAATTTTTTGGTGGTTTCTATGAACCGGTGATGATTTTTATGTAATGCAATTTTTATTGTGGTGTAGCGTGTTGTGGTTGATCTTGGCATGATTTTATGTGGAGTTGATTATTTGGAAATTTGATTTCGGTCCATGTCATGTTGTGTATATCATTATATTGGTCTAGTGGTTGATCTTTTTATCGTGTGATGTAATTTTGTAATTGAGGGTTAAGGGTTTAGCCGACCTTGTTACCAAGGTTGATGAATTGTATATATAGGTGACATGTTCATGTAATTTAGATGTTGATGTTGTGTTTGCATTATCAAAGAGTGGTGTATGTGTGAACAAGAGATCTATCCTTCGGTGAAGTGTTGTGTGAAGATTGGTGTTGCAGAGTAGACATTTGTGCTTAACCAGAACTTTGATCAAGCATTTGAAGAGGCTATTCTTTCAATTCAATTCTTCTAGATTGTAGTTCGAATCATTTTGTAAGTCAGTGAGACTTTCCTGAGGGTTGTAGTCTTTCAGGCCATTATATTTTAGCAATGAGCTCTAGGCAGTGTGCCTGAATTCATGTGCATTCCCCATTGTAACATTTTCACATACTACTGCAGAGTATTATCTTACTGTAGGTAGGTTCCCACCATGGTTTTTTCCTTAACCAGGTTTTTCACATCAAAATATTGGTGTTGTGTGTTGTGCTTTCAATTTGCTTATATGTCCTATTACTACAGTTTATTAGATTTGTTTTGTGATTAAAATTGCTGATCCGATGAAGAGTGATTCACCATCGCTCTCAGTCTTCCTTCTCGGTTGCTGCTAACAATTGGTATCAGAGCTAGAACCTTTGGTAGAAGCTTAATCACTTGAGGAGATCCCATATGGAAGCTCAAGGTGTTATCTTTAAGAAGGACGGACTTAGATTTGAAGTGAGTAACTATCCTATATGGAAGGATTGGATGGAAGTGCACTTGAAATGTCTTGGTGAAGATAATTGGAAGATTACAAAGAATGCCTATATTGTTCCTCTGAATGGACCGACTACTCCTCATGAAATCAAGGAAGATGAACATAATATTAGAGCAAAGGAAGCATTGCTTAGTGCCCTAACTAATTCTAAGATGACAAATGTAATGGGTCTTCAGACTACACATGAGATCTGGGTAAAGCTTGAGATTCTCTATGAAGGTGATAAACAGGTGAAGGTTGCTAAGTTACAGAGTTTAAAAAGAAAATATGAGATGTTGAAGATGGGAGATGATGAGAGAATACACTCTTTCATGGCTAAGGTGAATGATCTTGCCCTAGGTATCAGATGTGTTGGTCGAACCATTAAGGAAGATGAAATTGTTGCTAAGGTGCTGAGATCTTTGTCTGCTTATTATAAACATAATTTTTCTTCTATTGATGAGATCTCGAGTGTGACTACAGTGACAAGAGATATGCTAGTTGGAAAGATTATTGCATTTGACCTAAGTGAGTTTGGAGAATCACATGGAAAGTCTAAGACTACATTTAGAGCATTTGCATCTATATCCAATAAGCAGTAATATGATCTTGATGAGTGTAAAATATCTAGATATGAAAGAGAGAGAAGAGAGATGGAAGAGCAAGAAAGAGAGCTAGATGAGCTTGAAGCACTGATTGCCCAGAGATTGCCTAAAGGAGCCGGTAAATATGATGGAAATTTGCCTTTGAAATGTTTTTCTTGCAATAAGATAGGACACTTTTCTCTAGATGCCAAGAGAGAATGGCTAAGTATGACATGCATGATAAGTTTGATAAGTATGATGCATATGAAAAGCATGAGAAGTATGATAAGCCTTACAAGCCTAACTGAAAGTATAGGAATCAGAATAACTATTATTATGTTGTTGATGAAGGTATTATTGATGAAGAATCAAAAGGAGATGAATTTGTATTCCTTGTCATTAACGAAGATGGACCTCTACCTGTTGATTCCACTAGCTGCACTATTGAGGAGAAAGCTTTAGATGCTAAAGTTGAAGAGAACGATGAATGGGTAATTGATAGTGGTTGTTCACTTCATATGACCAATGATAAAATAAAACTTGTGAGTGTGGAAAGGTATGATGGTAGAATAGTTAGATTTGGAGATGACAAAGCCTGTGTGATCTGCAGAACAGGTTCTATTTCCTTTGATAGTAAGAATAACACTGATGATGTCTTGTATGTTGAAGGTTTCATGCATAATATTTTGAGTGTTAGATAGATGGTTGAAAAGGGCTATGATCTATAAATCAAGGATGGAAAATGCAAGATCTTAAATTCCTCTGGTATAGAGATTGCATTTGGAACTAAGACTGAAGTTAATATTTTCAATTTGAATGCTGGTGAGAAAAGTTGTGTGATTGCTTAGATTGATGAGAGTTAGTTGTGGCATAAGAGAATGTGTCGTGTAAATTTTGATTCAATGATTAAGCTCAGTTCTACACATGCTATTAGAGATCTTGCTAAGGTTGTTAAGCCTGCTAATCCGGTATGTAAGGAATGTCAGTTAGATAAGAAAACAAGAATTTATTTCAAAATCAAACAGTATACATCTGATGGATTGCTAGATCTTGTGCATACTGACCTATGTGGACCTACAAATGTTAGAAGTGTGCAGGGTGACAAATATTTTATGCTACTAATTGATGATTATTCTAGGATGATGTGGGTGGTGTTTTCGAAAGAGAAATCAAAAGCATTGGACAAGTTCAAGATATTCAAAGCAAAGGTTGAGACTGAGTCTAGATTGAAGGTGAAGTTTCTAAGATCTAACAGAGGTGGAGAATTTTATTCCAGTGAGTTGAATTCATTATGTTAGAAGCATGGCATTAGAAGATAATTATCCGCTCCTAGAACCCCTTACTAGAATGGAGTTGTTGAAAGAAAGAACAAAACTTGCTTGGATGCTGCAAGGACTATGCTGATTGAAGTGAATATTCTAAAGATCTACTAGAGAGAAGACATTAGCACAGATGTTTACACATTCAACAGAGTAAAAGTGATATCAATAAGACTCCTTATGATCTTTGGTTTGGTCATGTTCCTATTATGAGATATTTCAGAATATTTTGTAGCAAATGTTATATCAAGAGAGATGAGGATATATGAAATTTTTATGCTAGAAGTGATGAAGGAATTTTCTTGGGATATTCAACAAAGACAAAAGCCTACTAGTGCTACAACAAGAAATTGAGAAAGATAGTGAAAAGCGAAAATGTTAAGGTGGATGCAAACATTGGGAAAGAAATTAGAGCATGTGGTTATGATGATGGTCAACATGTTATTTTAGCTCTTATTCTGATCGTAGAACCTAGGTAGAATG
>NW_026729195.1:0-15000 GCF_030272615.1 Cryptomeria japonica
CGCACCTCGCCTGCACCTTGGCCGGGGTGGGCACCCTGGCTGGGTTTGCCCAGGGTGCGCTCCGAAGCGGGGTTACTGGAGCGCCCCCTCTTTTTTTGTCAGAGCGTTTGGTGGGGTTTCTCGCATTGGCTCTTCCCAGGCCCGGTTGTTGGGTGCGCTCCCACCCTGGCGCGCGCGAAGTTGGAAGTTGGGTTAATTGCCCGGGCGCGCACCTTCGCCAGGGTGGGCACCTTGGTGCGCACACCTTGGCTGGGCTGCGCACCAGGGCGGGCTCAAGATGGCACCAGCATTCCCTTTTCTCTCACTATCTTTCAAAACGGAAATTTTAAAATCTCGTTTTCTTTTGCCTTTTATGGAAATTAGTGAAGGCATCGCATCAAAGGTGCGCACCTCGCTGCCCACCTTGGTGTGCTCCGAGGTGCCCACCACGGTGCGCTCCGAGGTGCCCACCACGGTGCGCAACGCCGGTGCGAACCCGGGAGCGCCCCGATGTGTGCTCCAAGGTGCGGCGTGCACGAAGCCGGACCCCGGTTTGCCCCGGGTGCGCACCTCGCGTGCACCTTGGTGCGCACACCTTGGCTGGGTTGCGCGGCCTGGTGGGCACCATGGTGCGCACCAAGGAGCGCTCCGAAGTGTGCTCCAAGGTGCGGCGTGCACGAAGTCCTAGCCCGGTTTGCCCCGGGTGCGCACCTTCGCCGCGGTGGGCACCATGGCGTGCACGAAGTCGGAGCCCGGTTTGCCCCGGGTGCGCACCTCGCGTGCACCTTCGCCGGGGTGGGCACCTCGGCTGGGTTGCGCGCCCTGGTGCGCACCAAGGAGCGCTCCGAAGTGTGCTCCAAGGTGCGGCGTGCACGAAGTCGGAGCCCGGTTTGCCCCGGGTGCGCACCTTCGCCGCGGTGGGCACCCTGGTGCGCACCATGGCGTGCACGAAGTCGGAGCCCGGTTTGCCCCGGGTGCGCACCTCGCGTGCACCTTCGGCGGGGTTGCGCGCCCTGGTGCGCACCAAGGAGCGCTCCGAAGTGTGCTCCAAGGTGCGGCGTGCACGAAGTCGGAGCCCGGTTTGCCCCGGGTGCGCACCTCGCGTGCACCTTCGGCGGGGTTGCGCGCCCTGGTGGGCACCATGGTGCGCACCAAGGAGCGCTCCGAAGTGTGCTCCAAGGTGCGGCGTGCACGAAGTCGGAGCCCGGTTTGCCCCGGGTGCGCACCTCGCGTGCACCTTCGCCGCGGTGGGCACCATGGCGTGCACGAAGTCGGAGCCCGGTTTGCCCCGGGTGCGCACCTCGCGTGCACCTTCGCCGGGGTGGGCACCTCGGCTGGGTTGCGCGCCCTGGTGCGCACCAAGGAGCGCTCCGAAGTGTGCTCCAAGGTGCGGCGTGCACGAAGTCGGAGCCCGGTTTGCCCCGGGTGCGCACCTCGCGTGCACCTTCGCCGCGGTGGGCACCATGGCGTGCACGAAGTCGGAGCCCGGTTTGCCTCGGGTGCGCACCCCGCGTGCACCTTCGCCGGGGTGGGCACCTCGGCTGGGTTGCGCGCCCTGGTGCGCACCAAGGAGCGCTCCGAAGTGTGCTCCAAGGTGCGGCGTGCACGAAGTCGGAGCCCGGTTTGCCCCGGGTGCGCACCTCGCGTGCACCTTCGCCGCGGTGGGCACCTTGGCTGGGTTGGGCACCATTGAGCGCTCCGAAGTGTGCTCCAAGGTGCGCACCATGGCCCTCCAAGGTGCGCAGCATGGCGTGCACGAAGTCGGAGCCCGGTTTGCCCCGGGTGCGCACCTCGCGTGCACCTTCGCCAGGGTGGGCACCTCGGTGCGCACACCTTCTCAATGTTTTCTTGCCTTTTCTGGAAATTGGTGAAGGCAGCGCATCAAAGGTGCGCACCTCGGTGTGCTCCGAGGTGCGAACCCGAGAGCGCTCCGAGGTGCCCACGAAGTCGAAAGTCGGGTTAATTGCATTGTTTTCCCCGGGTGCGCTCCGAGGTGCGCAACATCGGTGCGCACCAAGGAGGGCTCCGAAGTGTGCTCCAAGGTGCGCACGATTCGGAGCTCGGTTTGCCCGGGGTGCGCACACCTTGGCTGGGTTGCGCACCCTTTGTGCGCTCCAAGGTGCGCACGAAGTCGGAGCTCGGTTTGCCCCGGGTGCGCACCTTCGCCAGGGTGCGCACCTTGATGCGCACGCCTTGGCTGGGCTGCGCACCTTGGTGGGCGCCATGGTGCGCACCTTTCGTGCGCTCCAAGGTGCGCACGAAGTCGGAGCTCGGTTTGCCCCGGGTGCGCACCTTGGTGGGCGCCATGGTGCACTCCGAGGTGCCCAAGATTGGTGCGCAACAAGGAGCGCTCCGAAGTGCGCTCCAAGGTGCGCAGGTGCGCGCGAAGTCGAAAGTTGGGTTAATTGTCCGGTTTGCCTCGGGTGCGCACCTTGCGTGCACCTTCGCCAGGGTGGGCGCCTTGGTGCGCACACCTTGGCTGGGCTGCGCACCCGGGCGCGCACACCTTGGCACCCGCGTTTCCTTCATTTTAAATTTTTTTTTTTTACAATCTCTCAAGTGGGAAATTCTATAATCTCAACTTTTTTTGCCTTTTCAGGAAACTTTTGAATGGAGCGCATCATTGGTGCGCTCCGAAGTGTGCTCCAAGGTGCGCACCTCTGGTGTGCTCCAAAGCTCTCTCCAGCTGCGTGCACCTGCCCCGGCCGCGCACCCGGCCCCGCCCAGCTTCGCTCACCTGTCCCGGGCGTCTGGTGCGGAACCTTAGAGTAAGAAACATCACCGTGCACCTTGGCCAACGTGCGCGACTCGACCGAGCGCGCACTGGCCGAGGTGCACACCGATTTCACCTGGGTGCGCGCGCAGCACCTCGGGCGCACCGGGGTGCGCGCACAACGCCCGGGTTGCACCGTGGCCTGTGTGCTCGGGGCGCCTCGGGTGCGCGCTCGGTGTCGCCCCCCGCGCGCGCGGTAGTGCGGGCAGCGCACCCCGGCCCGGCCCGGCCCCGACGAGAACGCAAACGGGCAAAAGGTTTATTCAAATAGCATTGCGACGCCCGGCGAAAAACTAAGAAAGGGTGCAACACCGGGACTTCCCGGGAGGTCACCCATCCTAGTACTACTCCGGCCCAAGCGCGCTTAACTGCGGAGTTCTGATGGGATCCGGTGCACTAACGCTGGTATGATCGCACCCGTTATGAGCTTGTCGCAGTGTGTACTTAGCAAACCGCGACCCACGTGCGAATCCACCCCGGCCACCCACCCCCGTCGAGGTGCACACCCTCCCTCGCGAAGTGCGCCCCGTTCGCCAAGTGTGAGCCCTGCCCGGGTGCGCGCACCTTGCTAGGGCGTCGGGTGTGCACCCGGCCCGGCCTACGTGCGTGCACCTGGACGGGGCGTCGTGTGCGTGCAGTGTCCCGTCTGCAACGCGGTGCCCACACACCACCTCGGGCGCAACGACCTGCGCTCACATGTGGGCCGAGTGCACCTTGGTGCATGTTCGGGGCGCCTCGGGTGCACGCTCGATCTTGCCCCGGTGCACCAAGGCGCTCGGTTTGCCCCGGGTGCGCACTTGGTGCAAGGTGGGCACCCAAAATAGGGATCAAGCACCAAAACACAAGTTTCGGGATGCAAAATGGGACCCAAGGACCACAAATGCGTTCCAAGACCCATGATGGGTCCACGAGAACAAAAATGTGTTCCGAGACTTAATAAACAAATATTGGGTTTTAGGAGAAGAAACATGCTCTGATGCCCAAAACGAGAATCGACCCCGAAAAGGCCACAGGCCAAAAGTGGGATGCGAGACAAAAAAAAATGGGACCCGAGGACCAAAATTGGGTTCCCAGGTCGAAGACAGGGCAACCGGACAAGAAACGACCTCTAAGGCTCGAAATGAGTCCCGACGACTAAAACTTGACAAGAAGCACCCATCAGGCACCCAACTCGACACCCATGGGATGCCGACCCACCCGGGCTTCCACCTAGCACACCTTGGCACCCACCCACCCTCGCACCCAACCTCGCACCCAACTTAGCACCTTTGAACCCACATTGGCACTCACCCTGACCCTGGCACCTTGGAACCCACATTGGCACTCACCTTGACCCTGGCACCCACCTTTGCACTCACCTTGGGACCCACCCTGGCTCCCACCTCGGCACCCACCCAGACACCCACCTTGGTTCCTTGGCACCCACCTTGGATCCTTGGCACCCACCCCGACACCCACCTTGGCACGCAACTTGGCTACTTGCCACCCACCTTGGCTCCTTGACGCCCACCCCGACAACCACCCCGTGACCTACCCTGGCTAGGGTTGGTGCACACCCACCCTGGTGCCCACCTTGGCACCCACCCCATGACCCACCTTGGCACGCACCTTAGTACCCACCCTGTTACCCACCCTAGGACCCACCCCGTGACCCACCTTGGCCAGGGTGGGTGCACCCACCCTGGTGCCCACCTTGGCACCCACCCATCCTAGCACCCAGCCTGTGACCGGGCTTGGAACCCAACCTTGCACCCGTCTTGGCCAGTGTGGGTGCGCACCCATCCTGGCACCCACGTTGTGACACACCCTTTAACCCACGCACCCTAGCAGCCACGTTGGCACCCACCTTGGAACACAACCTAGCAACTTGGCACCCACCCCGTGACCCACCTTGGCATCCACCATAGCAGTCGCCCACTTGGCACCCACCTTGGAACCCAAGTTGGCACCCACCTCGGCACCCACCTTGACACTTGTGGACCCACCTTGCCACTCACCCTAGCATCGACCCATCCTAGCACCCACCCTGGCACCTTTGCACCCTAGCACTCACCCATCCTAGCACCTAACCTGTGACCCACCTTGACACTCACCCTCGCACCCACCTTGGAACCCAACCTAGCACCCACCCACCCTGACACCAACCCTAGCACCTACCCACCCTTGCACCCACCCTGTGACCCATCTTGGCACCCACCCATCCTACCACTCAACCTATCACCCACCTTCTCACCCACCTTGGCATCCACCTTAGCACCCACCCACACTGGCACCTTGGCACCCACCTCGGGCAAGGTGGGTGCACACCCACCCTGACACCCAATTTAGAACCAACCGAGCATGTTACCCACCTTGGCACCCACATTGCAGCCCACCCTAGTACCCACCCTATGACCCACATTGGCATCCACACCCTAGCACCCAGGCACCTCGACACCCGCCTTGACACGCACCCTAGCACTAAACCTGTGACCCACCTTGGAACTCACCCTAGAACCCACCCACCCTGTGAACCACCTTGGCATCCACCTTAGCACCCACCCACCTTGGCACCCACTCTAGCACTCACCCATCCTAACACCCAACTTGTTACCCACCTTGGCACCCGCCCTCGCGTCCACCTTGAAACCCACCCTAGCACCCACCCACGCAGGAGCCCACCTTGGCACCCAACCTAACACCCACGCATCCTGGCACCCAACTTGTGACCCACCTTGGAACCCACCCTAGTACCCACCTTTGAACCCACTATATCACCAACCCACCTTGGCACCCACCCTATGACCCTCTTTGGAATCCACCCTAGCACGCACCCACCCTGGCACCCACCATGGAGCGCACCCTAGCACCCACCCACCTCGGCACGCACCTCAACACCCACCTTGGTGTGCGCACTGCGCCAACCTCTCAAAGACCCTATGTGGTGCGCTCCAAAGTGTACACCTTTGGTGCGCTCCAAGGTGCGCACCTTTGGTGCACACCGAGGTGCACACCAAAGTGTGCACCGAGGTGAGCACCAAAGTGCACTCCAAGGTGCACACCAAGGCGTGCACCTTTGGTGCGGTCAATGCAAACGAATTCGGAAGTTGGGGTCGATGTCCTAATCGCTGCTGCAGACTACACGTATGAGAATCGGACAAATAGCTTTATATAGGGGAGGTGTTGCGTTTGATGGGTCGACTCCCCTGGTTGTGTGCACTGCACCAACTTCAAAGACCCTGTCTTGTTTAAGAAGTCAAAAGTTGGGGTGGATGTCCTAATCATTGCTGCAGTCTACGCATGTATGAGAATCAGACAAATAGCTTATATAGGGGAGGTGTTGCATTCGGTGGGTTGACTCCCCTGGTTGTGCGCACTGCGCCAACCTCAAAGACCCCGCATAGCAGAAGAAGTCGGAAGTCGGATTTTGGTGAGCACCAAGGCGTGCACCTTTGGTGCGGTCAACGCAGACGAATTCAGAAGTTGGGGTGGATGTCCTAATCGTTGTTGCAGGCTACACATGTATGAGAATCAGACAAATAGCTTATATAGGGGAGGTGTTGGGTTTGATGGGTCAACTCCCTTGGTTGTGCGCATTACGCCAACCTCAAAGACCTTGTTTTCGTTAAGAAGTCAAAAGTTGGGGTCAATGTCCTAATGGCTCCTGTAGGCTACACATGTATGAGAATCGGACAAATAGCTTATATAGGGGAGGTGTTGGGTTTGATGGGTCGACTCCCCTGGTTGTGCGCATTACGTCAACCTCAAAGACCTTGTTTTCGTTAAGAAGTCAAAAGTTGGGGTCGATGTCCTAATTGCTCCTGTAGACTACACATGTATGAGAATCAGACAAATAGCTTATATAGGGGAGGTGTTGGGTTTGATGGGTTGACTCCCCTAGTTGTTCGCATTACACCAACCTCAAAGACCTTGTTTTCGTTTAGAAGCCGAAAGTTGGGGTCGATGTCCTAATTGCTCCTGCAGGCTACGCATGTATGAGAATCAGACAAATAGCTTATATAGGGGAGGTGTTGGGTTTGATGGGTCGACTCCCCTGGTTGTGCGCATTGCGCCAACCTCAAAGACCCTGCATTGCGGATGAAGTCGAAAGTCAGAGTTTGGTGTGCTACAAGGTGTGGTCGAAGGTGCTCACCTAGGTGTGCACCTTTGGAGCGCAGGAAAAGTGCCCTCCAAAAGTGCGCACCTTTGGAGTGCACAAAAGTGCCCTCCAAAAGTGCGCACCTTTGGAGCGCACAAAAGTGCCCTCCAAAAAGTGCCCTCCAAAAGTGCGCACCTTTGGAGCGCACAAAAGTGCCCTCCAAAAAGTGCCCTCCAAAAGTGCGCACCTTTGGAGTGCAGAAAAGTGCCCTCCAAAAAGTGCCCTCCAAAAGTGTGCACCTTTGGAGTGCACAAAAGTGCCCTCCAAAAGTGCGCACCTTTGGAGCGCAGAAAAGTGCCCTCCAAAAAGTGCCCTCCAAAAGTGCGCACCTTTGGAGCGCAGAAAAGTGCCCTCCAAAAAGTGCCCTCCAAAAGTGCGCACCTTTGGAGCGCAGAAAAGTGCCCTCCAAAAAGTGCCCTCCAAAAGTGCGCACCTTTGGAGCGCAGAAAAGTGCCCTCCAAAAAGTGCCCTCCAAAAGTGCGCACCTTTGGAGCGCACAAAAGTGCCCTCCAAAAAGTGCCCTCCAAAAGTGCGCACCTTTGGAGCGCACAAAAGTGCCCTCCAAAAGTGCGCACCTTTGGAGCGCACAAAAGTGCCCTCCAAAAGTGCGCACTTTTGGTGCGCACCAAGGCGCTGGTTCGGTCGTTGCAGGCGAGTTCGGAAGTTGGGGTCGATGTCCTGAGCGGAGGTGCAAACTACACAGGTGTCGGAATCGGACAAATAGCTTATATAGGGGAGGTGTATGCTTCGATGGGTCGACTCCCCAGGTTGAGCGCACCGCGCCAACCTCAAAGACCCTACGGTATGGATGAAGTCGGAAGTTGGGTCCGATGACCGATTCGATTAGTAGGTATGCTCATGAGGTCGGAATTTGGGTCCGATGACCTGCCATGTGCAGGAAGGCGAATGTTGGCACTGTGCGTTGCAAGGTGCACACCAAGGTGCTGGTGCGGTCTTTTTAGTCGAGTTCGGAAGTTGGGGTCGATGTCCTGATCGGAGGTGCAAGCTACACAGGTGTGGGAATCGGACAAATAGCTTATATAGGGGAGGTGTATGCTTCGTTGGGTCGACTCCCCGGGTTGAGCGCACCGCGCCAACCTCAAAGACCCTACGGTATGGATGAAGTCGGAAGTTGGGTCCGATGACCGATTCGATATGTAGGCATACTCGCGAGGTCGGAATTTGGGTCCGATGACCTGCCATGTGCAGGAAGGCGAATGTTGGCACTGTGCGTTGCAAGGTGCGCACCAAGGCGCTGGTTCGGTCGTTGCAGGCGAGTTCGGAAGTTGGGGTCGATGTCCTGATCGGAGGTGCAAACTACACAGGTGTGGGAATCGGACAAATAGCTTATATAGGGGAGGTGTATGCTTCGTTGGGTCGACTCCCCGGGTTGAGCGCACCGCGCCAACCTCAAAGACCCTACGGTATGGATGAAGTCGGAAGTTGTGTCCGATGACCGATTCGATATGTAGGCATACTCGCGAGGTCGGAATTTGGGTCCGATGACCTGCCATGTGCAGGAAGGCGAATGTTGGGACTGTGCGTCGCAAGGTGCGCACCAAGGCGCTGGTGCCGTCGTTGCAGTCGAGTTCGGAAGTTGGGGTCGATGTCCTGGTCAGAGGTGCAAACTACACAGGTGTGGGAATCGGACAAATAGCTTATATAGGGGAGGTGTATGCTTCGATGGGTCGACTCCCCGGGTTGAGCGCACCGCGCCAACCTCAAAGACCCTACAGTATGGATGAAGTCGGAAGTTGGGTCCGATGACCGATTCGATACGTAGGCATATTGGCGAGGTCTGAATTTGTGTCCGATGACCTGCCATGCGCAGGAAGGCGGAATTTGGGTCCGATGACCGAGTTGATGGCGTGCCATGCGCAGAAAGGCGGAATTTGGGTCCGATGACCGAGTTGATGTTGATGGCCCGCCATGCACAGGAAGGCGGAATTTGGGTCCGATGACCGATTTGAAGGCGTGCCATGCGCAGAAAGGCGGAGTTTGGGTCCGATGACCGAGTTGATATTGATGGCCCGCCATGCGCAGGAAGGCGGAATTTGGGTCCGATGACCTGACATACGCATGGAGTCCGACTCGGGGGCCGATGTTCGATTCGATGACTTGCATTGTGGGTAAAGTCGGAAGTTGTGGTCTTTGACCCGATTCGATGACCAGACTTCGGCTGCTTGAGAATCGGACAAATAACTTATATAGGGGAGGTAGTGTTCTCGAGCATCCTCCCCCCGTGCCCGTTTATGTCGATTGATGCTGGTGCTCGACTGGTTGGAGCGCTCGGATGCAAAAATCTTGCACCAGGATTTATCGATTGTGATGGACACGGCAAGTCTCCTGATTGCTATGCAGGAGCTCATCGTGAATCTCTATGCGGCCTTGGTATGGACTCGACCTGCGGAATGGTTCGGCAATGGTAGTCGCTCCAACACGTCCTTGCAATGGCCACAGAGGTGATTCGACTAGAGCTCCAGTCTAGCTTTTGGGTTGCTTGGCGGACTGGTATAGCCGCGATCGAGTTCCGGCCATGAACGTTTTAGATAGCTCTTGGGCTTTCTGGGACGGAAGTCGGAAGTTTGGGCTGTTGTCCGATTTGATGACCATTCTTCGGATGTGTGAGAATCGGACAAATAACTTATATAGGGGACTGTGTTGTCTCACGCAGCCCCCTCCGTGCCCCTCTATCTCGACCGATGTTGGTGCTTGAAAGGGTTGGGATCGCTCGGATTTATAAACGTGCACCACCATTTGTCGAGTGTGAGGGACGCGGCAGGTCTCCTAAATGCTATACGGGCGCTCTCTGAGAATCTCTATCCGGCCTCGACACAGACTAGTCTTGCTGAATGGTTTGGCACTGGTAGTCGATCCAACACGTCGTTGTTGTGGCCGCCTAGGCGATTCGATTCGAGCCCCCGTCTAGCTTTTGGGTTGCTTGGCGGATTTTGCCCTATCCGCAAGTGAGCTCGGTCCCTAAACGTTCGAGAAACCCGATTGCTATGCGCCGACTCTCTTTCTTGCGAGCCTCCATCTAGCTTTTGGGTCTCTACGGAACGGAAGTCGGAATCTGGGACCGTTGTTTGATTCGACGAGGCAGACTACGGTTGTGCGAGAATCGGACAAATAACTTATATAGGGGAGGTGTTGACTGGAGCATTCTCCCCCGTGCCCCTCTAACTCGACCAATGCTGGCGCTCGAACGGTGGTAGCGCTCGGATTTTCGTTGAGCGCCAGCATTGGTCGATTTAGAGGGGCATGCGAGATTCCCGAATGCTATGCGAGGGCTCTAACGGAAATGTCTATTGGTTTCGGTATGGATGCAATTGCGAGTGGTTCGGCAAAGGTAGTCGTTCCGATGCGTCCATGTCGTGGCCAAATCGATAATTCGATTTGAGCCCTCGTATAGCATTTGGGTCTCTCGATGTGATTCCGCATTCCAGTCCCTTTGGGCACTGCTTGAGCCGCATCCCAGGGGGTTCCCTTCCCAATAATCTGCCTCGCAACCCGATTGCTATGCGGTGAGGCTCCTCGGCCGCCTCGGAACTATCTGTGTATCAGACGCATCGCGGGATAAGGGGTTGGCAACGGTAGTCGCCCCAAGCGCGTCCGATGCTTGGACCATTCCGAGGCGGCCCTGAAGCCTCTTCCGTCTAGCCGTTGGGTCCTTCTCGCCGCATCCCTTGCCTCGCACCCCGATTGCTATGCGGTGAGGCTCCTCGGCCGCCTTGGAACTATCTGTGTATCAGACGCATCGCGGGATAAGGGGTTGTCACTGGTAGTCGCCCCAAGCGCGTCCGATGCTTGGACCATTCCGAGGCGGCCCTGAAGCCTCTTCCGTCTAGCCGTTGGGTCCTTCTCGCCGCATCCCTCGACTCGCACCCCGATTGCTATGCGGTGAGGCTCCTCGGCCGCCTTGGAACTATCTGTGTATCGGACGCGTCGCGGGATAAGGGGTTGTCACTGGTAGTCGCCCCAAGCGCGTCCGATGCTTGGACCATTCCGAGGCGGCCCTGAAGCCTCTTCCGTCTAGCCGTTGGGTCCTTCTCGCCGCATCCCTCGCCTCGCACCCCGATTGCTATGCGGTGAGGCTCCTCGGCCGCCTTGGAACTATCTGTGTATCGGACGCGTCGCGGGATAAGGGGTTGTCACTGGTAGTCGCCCCAAGCGCGTGCGATGCATGGACCATTCCCAGGCGGCCCTGAAGCCTCTTCCGTCTAGCCGTTGGGTCCTTCTCGCCGCATCCCTCGCCTCGCACCCCGATTGCTATGCGGTGAGGCTCCTCGGCCGCCTTGGAACTATCTGTGTATCGGACGCGTCGCGGGATAAGGGGTTGTCACTGGTAGTCGCCCCAAGCGCGTCCGATGCTTGGACCATTCCGAGGCGGCCCTGAAGCCTCTTCCGTCTAGCCGTTGGGTCCTTCTCGCCGCATCCCTCGCCTCGCACCCCGATTGCTATGCGGTGAGGCTCCTCGGCCGCCTTGGAACTATCTGTGTATCGGACGCGTCGCGGGATAAGGGGTTGTCACTGGTAGTCGCCCCAAGCGCGTCCGATGCTTGGACCATTCCGAGGCGGCCCTGAAGCCTCTTCCGTCTAGCCGTTGGGTCCTTCTCGCCGCATCCCTCGCCTCGCACCCCGATTGCTATGCGGTGAGGCTCCTCGGCCGCCTTGGAACTATCTGTGTATCGGACGCGTCGCGGGATAAGGGGTTGTCACTGGTAGTCGCCCCAAGCGCGTCCGATGCTTGGACCATTCCGAGGCGGCCCTGAAGCCTCTTCCGTCTAGCCGTTGGGTCCTTCTCGCCGCATCCCTCGCCTCGCACCCCGATTGCTATGCGGTGAGGCTCCTCGGCCGCCTTGGAACTATCTGTGTATCGGACGCATCGCGGGATAAGGGGTTGTCACTGGTAGTCGCCCCAAGCGCGTCCGATGCTTGGACCATTCCGAGGCGGCCCTGAAGCCTCTTCCGTCTAGCCGTTGGGTCCTTCTCGCCGCATCCCTCGCCTCGCACCCCGATTGCTATGCGGTGAGGCTCCTCGGCCGCCTTGGAACTATCTGTGTATCGGACGCGTCGCGGGATAAGGGGTTGTCACTGGTAGTCGCCCCAAGCGCGTCCGATGCTTGGACCATTCCGAGGCGGCCCTGAAGCCTCTTCCGTCTAGCCGTTGGGTCCTTCTCGCCGCATCCCTCGCCTCGCACCCCGATTGCTATGCGGTGAGGCTCCTCGGCCGCCTTGGAACTATCTGTGTATCGGACGCGTCGCGGGATAAGGGGTTGTCACTGGTAGTCGCCCCAAGCGCGTCCGATGCTTGGACCATTCCGAGGCGGACCTGAAGCCTCTTCCGTCTAGCCGTTGGGTCCTTCTCGCCGCATCCCTCGCCTCGCACCCCGATTGCTATGCGGTGAGGCTCCTCGGCCGCCTTGGAACTATCTGTGTATCGGACGCGTCGCGGGATAAGGGGTTGTCACTGGTAGTCGCCCCAAGCGCGTCCGATGCTTGGACCATTCCGAGGCGGCCCTGAAGCCTCTTCCGTCTAGCCGTTGGGTCCTTCTTGCCGCATCCCTCGCCTCGCACCCCGATTGCTATGCGGTGAGGCTCCTCGGCCGCCTTGGAACTATCTGTGTATCGGACGCGTCGCGGGATAAGGGGTTGTCACTGGTAGTCGCCCCAAGCGCGTCCGATGCTTGGACCATTCCGAGGCGGCCCTGAAGCCTCTTCCGTCTAGCCGTTGGGTCCTTCTCGCCGCATCCCTCGCCTCGCACCCCGATTGCTATGCGGTGAGGCTCCTCGGCCGCCTTGGAACTATCTGTGTATCGGACGCATCGCGGGATAAGGGGTTGTCACTGGTAGTCGCCCCAAGCGCGTCCGATGCTTGGACCATTCCGAGGCGGCCCTGAAGCCTCTTCCGTCTAGCCGTTGGGTCCTTCTCGCCGCATCCCTCGCCTCGCACCCCGATTGCTATGCGGTGAGGCTCCTCGGCCGCCTTGGAACTATCTGTGTATCGGACGCGTCGCGGGATAAGGGGTTGTCACTGGTAGTCGCCCCAAGCGCGTCCGATGCTTGGACCATTCCGAGGCGGACCTGAAGCCTCTTCCGTCTAGCCGTTGGGTCCTTCTCGCCGCATCCCTCGCCTCGCACCCCGATTGCTATGCGGTGAGGCTCCTCGGCCGCCTTGGAACTATCTGTGTATCGGACGCGTCGCGGGATAAGGGGTTGTCACTGGTAGTCGCCCCAAGCGCGTCCGATGCTTGGACCATTCCGAGGCGGCCCTGAAGCCTCTTCCGTCTAGCCGTTGGGTCCTTCTCGCCGCATCCCTCGCCTCGCACCCTGATTGCTATGCGGTGAGGCTCCTCGGCCGCCTTGGAACTATCTGTGTATCGGACGCGTCGCGGGATAAGGGGTTGTCACTGGTAGTCGCCCCAAGCGCGTCCGATGCTTGGACCATTCCGAGGCGGACCTGAAGCCTCTTCCCTCTAGCCGTTGGGGCTTTCTCGCCGCATCCCTCGCCTCGCACCCCGATTGCTATTCGGTGAGGCTCCTCGGCCGCCTTGGAACTATCTGTGTATCGGACGCATCGCGGGATAAGGGGTTGGCAGTGGTAGTCGCCCCAAGCGCGTCCGATGCTTGGACCATTCCGAGGCGGCCCTGCAGCCTCTTCCGTCTAGCCGTTGGGGCCATCTCGCTGCATCCCCCACCTCGCACCACGATTGCTATGCGGTGAGGCTCCTTGGCCGCCTCGGAACTATCTGTGTATCGGACGCATCGCGGGATAAGGGGTTGTCACTGGTAGTCGCCCCAAGCGCGTCCGATGCTTGGACTATTCCGAGGCGGCCCTGCAGCCTCTTCCGTCTAGCCGTTGGGGCCATCTCGCCGCATCCCCCAGCTCCTCGGCCGCCTCGGAACTATCTGTGTATCGGACGCATCGCGGGATAAGGGGTTGGCAGTGGTAGTCGCCCCAAGCGCGTTCGATGCTTGGACTATTCCGAGGCGGCCCCGCAGCCTCTTCCGTCTACCCTTTGGGGCCATCTCGCCGCATCCCTCGCCTCGCACCCCGATTGCTATGCGGTGAGGCTCCTCGGCCGCCTGGGAACTATCTTCGTATCGGATGCATCGCGGGATAAGGGGTTGTCACTGGTAGTCGCCCCAAGCGCGTCCGATGCTTGGACTATTCCGAGGCGGCCCTGTGGCCTCTTCCGTCTAGCCGTTGGGGCCATCTCGCCGCATCCCTCACCTCGCACCCCCATTGCTATGCGGTGAGGCTCCTCGGCCGCCTTGGAACTGTCTTCGTATCGGAAGCATCGCGGGATAAGGGGTTGTCACTGGTAGTCGCCCCAAGCGCGTCCGATGCTTGGACTATTCCGAGGCGGCCCTGCAGCCTCTTCCGTCTAGCCGTTGGGGCCATCTCGCCGCATCCCCCACCTCGCACCCGGATTGCTATGCGGTGAGGCTCCTCGGCCGCCTTGGAACTATCTTCGTATCGGACGCATCGCGGGATAAGGGGTTGTCACTGGTAGTCGCCCCAAGCGCGTCCGATGCTTGGACTATTCCGACGCGGCCCTGTGGCCTCTTCCGTCTAGCCGTTGGGGCCATCTCGCCGCATCCCCCACCTCGCACCCCGATTGCTATGCGGTGAGGCTCCTCGGCCGCCTTGGAACCATCTTCGTATCGGACGCATCGCGGGATGAGGGGTTGTCACTGGTAGTCGCCCCAAGCGCGTCCGATGCTTGGACCATTCCGAGGCGGCCCTGAAGCCTCTTCCGTCTAGCCGTTGGGGCCTTCCCGCCCCATCCCTCGCCTCGCACCCCCGATTGCTATGCGGTGAGGCTCCTCGGCCGCCTTGGAACCATCTGTGTATCGGACGCATCGCGGGATAAGGGGTTGGCACTGGTAGTCGCCCCAAGCGCGTCCGATGCTTGGAGCATTCCGAGGTGGCCCTGAAGCCTCTTCCGTCTAGCCGTTGGGGCCTTCCCGCCCCATCCCTCGCCTCGCACCCCGATTGATATGCGGTGAGGCTCCTCGGCCGCCTTGGAACTATCTGTGTATCGGACGCATCGCGGGATAAGGGGTTGGCACTGGTAGTCGTCCCAATCGCGTCCGATGCTTGGAC